>NC_143482.1:15180058-15290058 GCF_027475165.1 Benincasa hispida
TACAATAGCTTGCATTTCTACCAGCTATCACCAATGAATGGATATTATCTGAAAAGCATGAGAAAACCTTTGTAGGTTATACTTGACAATGTAGTTCTTATTGATCTTGGACCTTATTTTGTAGTTCTCGGACTTGCCACTCAATCCTTTTTGTAGTCCAAGTAACGTTCTCTCCCATCACACATTTCCCCAATCCATGGAGTTGAAATAATCTAAATCCGCTTCGTCAGTTAATAAGGTCTTGTCAACATTTGCCCTCGTCTTCTCCCTTCCTATTATAGCCAATTCAGTGTAATAGAGCAATGTCATCTTCACAGCATCCATATCGTTCTCAAACTCCATCTCCTTGTACACTATCTCTAAGGTACCAATCTGAATGTCCCCCCAAAATCATTCCTCAAGTACCTCTTACGTAGTGATCCAGTTACTTTAGCCCTCTTCACAACTACTGGATTAGGTAACCGCCAAAATCCCGTAACCAATAGGAAGTTTTCTTTGGTGAATGTTACAACTGTACCATTCAAATTGAATGTCATTGCATCCTTCCTATGGTCTTCAACCTCCCTCAATAGAATGTGCTTTTTGTCAACTTGTTTTTTTTTTTTTTGCGAATGTGCTTTTCGAAAGGTAATTTAGTAGCAACTACTAAACCCGAGAAATAGCAACAGAGTAGATTTCTCATCCACTTATTGGTGGGCTGATTGAACCCCTGGCAACTAATACGATTGAACTATCATTTGCTTTACATACTTGGTGAAGAGGAAAATGCAAGCTTTTTGGAATTACAAATTAACATGGTTAGATGAGCAACCGAGCCTCCCATCATTTGAACATTTCGCTGGGACTTTGCTTGGTCTTTCATATATTAGATACCAAATCTAACCATTTCGTAGGTTAGGATCGACTCTTGATCACTATGCTTGATATTCGTAGTCTTGTCTCTCGAATTCTCTGTAATGGTTGACACGATCCTCTTCGTCGATTAGCTTTCTTGCCCTACTTATTTTCCTTCCTTTGTGGACTGTTGAAGATAATTTCCATGTCCACAAATCGCCCAAATATTGTCTTCCTAGAGAGGGCAAGTTGAGTGAGAGTAAGCTTCTCTTTCACTATCTTGTTAGTCGTCCTAATGTGTGAGGAAAGGTTGGTCGCTTGGCCTGGAAAACGATCCTGGGGAAGAATCTTGAATAACAAAAAAACAAGGATAAATAAGAATTCTATTCAATACTTGATACATGATGTACGTTCCTCAATGCACGATAAACCACTTCATGAATCATCAATTCTATTTCAAAGTAAATCACCACCAATTTTGGTTTACCTGGATTGTGCCAAAGATATTTGAGATGAATTGAAATATCAATTTTAGCAAATCAATGGACTACAAATCTACCAAGTTCACATTGGTTGTGCAAAAGATATTTGAGATGAAACAATTTCAACAAATCAATGGACTTCACTCACATCCATACATGATAAATACGGTCATCCAAATGATTCTAGAAAAGGAAGAAATATCATCCAAGAACACGATACCAGATAATCGTACGATTGATTCAAAATTAGAGTTCCAAATGAAATTTGTCCCAATTTTTAAAACTATATTTTTTTTTTTTTTTTTTACTTTTTGCTTTCATCATCATCGGCGAAATTATTGAAACAACCTTATTGTGCATGCGTGCTTGACTCTCAATTCTCGACTCTCGCTACTCTCCTTGCTCCCTCACTTTCAATTTTGCAACTCTTGTTATTTGTTTTCTTTTAATATAAAGAGACCAAATAGCAAGAGCAAAACACAAGAGCCAAAAATAAAGAACTAGAGCAAGAACAAATTGTATGAAGAAATAGAGAACGTAGAATGAGAAAACCTAAACTCTTAGGAGCAAGAATAAGGGGGGCAAAGAGCAAGAGTTGAACCTGCATCACAATATTCAATAATTGCACTGTATATGATGTTAAGAAGATTTCAAATAAAATTATATACTTTTGTAAAACTTTGACTCAGAGTTCATTGGTCAATAATCCTACAACAGTCCCTCTCTCACACACAATATCTGAAATTTGAAGAAAATATTGATAGTAGTAGAATAGTACACTTCTAAGGGTTATAAGGTCTAGGGAGTTGTAACTTCCGAAGACCCACAATGTAAAAAGTTGATAAGGTACAAAATTGATGCAAACCCACAAATGGTAGAGTGCCTAGAGTTCACAACTCTTACTTCTCAAACTCTCTACTTCCCTTGATCCAAACACACCCTGGACATTTGCAAGTATCCATTTCAATAGAAACATTGCCGAGGTTGCTGCCGCTTTTCATCACCAAGATACTACAAAACATACATTGCCAAATGATGTGTATACAAATACATGAAGAAACACGTTTTTTCAAATGCCTAAAAGTCAATGATGTTTCAAATATCTAGGTTAATCGATACTTCACAAACGCCTCAAATCAAAAACTACGAATCTCCTTGTTCCATAAGTTAAAATTCGCCGTTTCATTAAACCAGAATGAACTTCTCCAACACAATCGAATCGATCGATAAAAATATCCAAAATCATGACCTAAACAGAATGAAGAAAAGGACATACAGTGCCAAATCAAGGCTGAGGAGTTTCAGAAGAAGAAGAAGAAGAAGAAGAATCGGAGTTGGAGGTTCCTCGGCGTAGATCTAGAATCAAATCTCCCAAGTCTTTTCGAGCGGACTCTCTTCCAAACATGAAACCATACCTGAGAAAAAATGGAGGAAAATGAATTGAATTAGCAATATCCAGAGAAGAAACTTGAAGAAATAGAAGTAAAATCGCACCAGAATGAGATCGCAGAGAAGGCTCCGGCAGTCGCAATTGTCTGAATCAGAGTGAAGGATTTCTCCATTTCAATTTCTCACCAAATTCCTCCACCGATTCAGAGAAGGAGAACATAGAGATTCTTTCATTTCTTGGGCTTCCACCTGTTTAGGCCCAGACAGAGGTCCATCTGTTTTGGGCTTTTAACACTTTCGGCCCAGAGAAAGCCAAGTCGATTGGGCCTAATAGGAGATTGATTGGTTTGGGCTTCAACCCAGCTAATGGAGTAGCACTTTTAAAGCTAATAATTAAGTATATAACAATATTTTTAGAGAATTGTAAATATAACAAAATCTATTAATTATAGACTTTATCGTTGGAAGACTTTTATTAGTGATAGACTCTATTGCTAATATGGCGATAGATTCAAGAAGCTGAATCTAAATTCTGCTATATTTGTACATTTGTTTGCATTGTGCTATATCTACTTTGACTAAAAAGTCAAAATTTTGAATCTTACCTGACACCCATAATTCACACGTGTTAAATTTATTGATACAATTATTTGTTTAGTTTTTCTTTTTAAGTTTTACAATTGTGAGGAAAATCTAACCATTGATTTTCGAGATGATAATTGATATCCTTTTACTCAAATATGCTCAAATTGACTATTGTTTTTATAGTCTCCAAAGTTTAAAAGCATAGGTTGATTTTTACCCAAAATTTAATTAAAAATATGGAGTCTAAATTATAATAATTTATAAGCTCTACCATTAATATTGTTATAAAATTTATAAGACAAACAAATTAAATCGTGCAACAACATTTATTGCACGTTATCCACAATATATTAATATATATAGCATTCCACTTGTATCAAATAAATTAATCCATTAAAGTTTGCTGAAAACAATGATAAGATTGCATGAATATGTGTGTAAGTTCAAGAAATAAATGCCAAAATGAATATTGGCATAAAGTTTTGTACTACTGATCTAACATTTTTTTATACCCGATAGGTTCTCCTTGTGTTGGGGACACGTGGCAATTGATTTAGGAATTTTAAGAAACAGGATCATAATAAGGATTGGACTCTGCATCTCAAAACAAATTGTGTAGACAACAAATCTATGTTCTGAATTGATGGAATAGACAATTAAACTAGAATCAGGATCAAAACAAAAAACAAAACAAATGAAAATAAATTGGAACTTTTATATTATGTACTGAACAAACACTGCATCTCAAAACAGCAATGAATCAATCAATCAGCTAACTTTCTACTCCACCCTATTCCTTAGGATTCATATATTTTTAAGATGATGAAAATGAAGAGCTAATACAAAAAGTTATCTGTTCAGATGGTTGAATAGAATCAGGTCAAGAGTCATATAATTACCAGGCATAAAAGAAGAGGAGGCTGAGGCACCTCCACTAAGCTTTTCCATACAAAAAAGTGATAGCAAGTACCAATTTGTTTCATTATTCTGTTGATGTTGTTGAGACTTGAGATGTGAAGTTTCAGCATCATCATCAACCATTTCAGTTTTTTTTTTTTTTTCAGTTACCACCCAGATGATTAACATGAATCCTCAGAACTAAACACTCTCCTCAGTCCTCTGACTCTTCTAGTGCTTGCTTCAGGATTTCAACAACTTTCGACATTGTTGGTCGATTTCTTGCAGTCTTGTTGAGACATTGATTGGCTAAATTGGCAACTTTCCGAGCTGCAACCAGGTTATACTGGTTTTGAAGCCGACGATCTATTATTGTCTTGAAACTTTTACTGTTTGTAGGAAATTGTTTCACCCACTCCAGTAGCTTTTGCTCCCCTGTTGGGCGGTTTCTTTCGAGAGCCCGTCTGCCTGTTAGGATCTCATACAACACTACTCCAAAACTCCATATGTCACTTTGCAGTGTTAGATGTCCAGTGACGACATACTCGGGTGCCGCATATCCATATGTCCCAACCACCTGTGATTATGCAACCAGCAGAAATCAGCTTCATAATGTCATCAGTCTACACCATTGATGCTTCATTTCGTAAATCTACTAAGATTTACTCCAATGAGTAGAAATCAATGAGCAGTTGAGTAACTTGGCACAAGAAAAAAAACAGCCATGTTCGAATTTTCCCAATTAAATTAACAAAATCCCCAAATCAAAACTACAATGAGAAATATTACACACATTGTTTACATCATAGGCTATCTAGTTCTATAGAATAATAGCATTGTAAACTTTTGTTAGAGATGTGAAATAGAGCTTTCATATTTAGATGTGAAAATAGAAAACTGTCTAAATACACATACTGCAGCAACCTAGAAAAATGGCTTTTCGTGAAGGCAAACATGAACCCGTTAAGTTGTGAACTTACTGCAGTGGACACATGTGTGTGATCACCAGTTGGCCCTTCTCTAGCAAGCCCAAAGTCCGAAAGTTTAGGAGAGAATTCTTCATCCAATAGCACATTTGATGATTTGAAGTCCCGATATATCACCTTTTTCATTCAGAAAAAGCAAAATTATCAAGTTATCAGTAAAAAATTGAATATTGTGTAACACAATAAGTGATTAAATAACGTCAATCAAATACAAACGCTGCGAAAGAGCATAGGCTAAATGTGAGTTAGCACTTCAGAAGGGCATATCCCACTGGAAATAAAGGCAAAACAATATGCAACTTAGCATAAAACCTTGATGGAAGCAAAGGTCAGATAGTCGTTATGATTCAAATGCATCAAGAAAGTGTTATATCCCAAGGAAACTAATAGAAATGAGATTGTACCTGAACTTCTAATCCTTCATGTAGATAAGCCAATCCTTGAGCTGCACCAAGGATAATCTGTAACCTAGTTTTCCAAGTCAAAAGAGTTGTACCCCTACTAAAGAGATGATCTTCTAGGCTTCCATTAGACATGAATTCATAGACTAAAAGACGTTGGATCCCTCTTTCTCCGTCTTCTGAACAGTATCCCAAAAGCTTTACAAGATTTGGATGACTAACAACTCCAAGAAATTGAACTTCTGCAAGCCATTGTTTATGACCCTTGAACAATAGAAGAATATAACGTTATGAAAAGCGACTAAAACATAGGAATATGTCCTAAACAAAGACAAACTGATCATCTTCAGCCCTGTTCAAGCTCTTTAAGCAACTAAAGACTAAATGCAACAAAGAAATAGCAATTACCTGTGAACTATTTGATTTAAGCCGCTTGATGGCAACTATGATTTCCTCTCCCTCATCACCTTCAACAAGTCTTAATTTCCCCTTATATACACTCCCAAACCCACCTTCTCCAATCCTTAGCGACCTGCTGAACCCATTCGTCGCAATTTTGAGCTCGTCGAGAGTGAAAGCTCTCAGAGTATGCTCCTTCTCTTTGTACAACTCAGGTATGCTCCGGGGCGTAGGCAAAGTTTCCAATGCTTCAATCCCACGATTGGTAGGTTTACAATCCGATTTGTTTCTTTGATTCAATTCGTTAACCGATCCTTCTCCACTCTTAATCTTCGTTTTTCGATGCCAATTGAAGAAACAACCCATACTCAAATCTCAGGCCGAAACTCGAACAAAGATCAAACTCCCAACAATTCACTCGTAGTTTAGTTGAAGACAAGGGTATCAAAAGACCAACAAAGTCAAATTGGAGACGGAACTAACAAACCCAAAAGCTAAAATTCTATCCAAAATCAATCAACAGAGGAAAATACAACTAGAAACTTGGATTGTAAGAAATGTACATGGAGGAAAATCAGAACACGACAAAGAACCGAAATAAACGGTTAAATAATGCAGAGAAATTCCAGACAGAGAACAACAGAGGTTAAGGAGATTGAAATGGAAAGGGGGGGTTGCAACTACAAACACACGGTTTGATCAAAAAAAGAGATTGCGTGCAGAAAAGGGTAGAAGAGATTGATGATCCATGGAAGAGAATCAAAATTCAGGACGCAAATCAAAGGAAGACTGAGTGAAAAAGGAGGAAGAGAAGAAGAAGAAGACAACCTTAGTTTCCATGACTATGAGCTGCCAACTACAGGAAGCAAGCGAAGCATGGTGAGCGGTTAAAAGAGGAATCCTCCGGCTTTGCTTTGACGAATAGTAGTCCTATTCACATGCGACCTTTTTCTGATTTTCCTTGAAAAAAACCAAAAAGACAAAAAAAAAAAAAAAAAAAAAAAAAAAAAAAACAAAAAAAAAAAACAAAAACAAAAACAAAAACAAAAACAAAACAAAAACATTTCCGATCATTTATTATTATTATTTTTTAAAATTAAGTTCATAAACACACTTTCACTTTCAAATTTCTTTCTTTTTTGTCTACTTTTCACCAATAATTTAAAAAATCAAGCTAAATTTTAAAAACTAAAAAATAACTTCCAAAATGTTATTTTTATTTTTAAAATTTGGCTAAGAATTCAATCACTGTACTTTAGTAAGATACAAATCATGGTAAAAAATTGTAGATGAAATAGGCTTAATTTTCAAAAACAAAAACTAAAAACAAAATAGTTACTAAAGAAACCTCAATTAGGAGTTAATATTCGTTTTCTTGGTTTTTTTCCCCTTTTCTTAATTTTCTTTTTGCATTTAAGACCTTCATTTTTATAGGACTTTAAGATAAAGATTTAAAATGTTGATATAAATGAAAATATTGAGATCTAAATTTTAGGAAAATTTCGATCGATAAAATGACAATTTTGATGGATGTTTTTGAAAAGCTTATATAAACAAAAAAA
Source organism: Benincasa hispida (assembly GCF_027475165.1). Classification (NCBI taxonomy): domain Eukaryota; kingdom Viridiplantae; phylum Streptophyta; class Magnoliopsida; order Cucurbitales; family Cucurbitaceae; genus Benincasa; species Benincasa hispida. The sequence continues at coordinate 15,187,594 of NC_143482.1, forward strand.
ATTAAAAAAATTAATTTAAAATAGTAAATAAATATTTTATGATTCTTAAACAAGTTAAGATATCTATTGTTTATGATATATTTACATTCATTTGTTTTTTTTTTTTTATGTATTATGGATTTTTCTATAATACAATGGAAATCCCATTTACCCTCAATGTTGATGTCGATGATATGATTCTTATGCCCCGTTTCATAATCATTTTGTTTTTTTTTTTTTTTTTTTGAAAACTAAGCTTGTTTCCTCTACATTTTTTTACCATGATTTGTATCTTTTTTAAGTACAATGGTTGAATTCTAAGCTAAATTTCATAAATAAAAACAAGTATTTAAAAGCTACATTTTTTTAGTTTTCAAAATTTGACTTGATTTTTTAAATTATAAGTAAAAAGTAGATAATAAAAAAAAAGAAATTTGAAATTGAAAATAGTGTCTATAAGTCTAATTTGTAAATAAAAAAAAAAATCAAATAGTTACCAAACGGGGCCATGTAATTTGATACAATTTCATTTCTAATATGAAAATTGTCATTAAAATTAGGTAATATATAATATATTTTTTTACTAAATTTTGGATCTAGTTTCTATTTGTTCCATATGTATCAAAATATTATACTTTTAATAATTAAGTTTTAAGATTGGTTTTAATTTAGTCCCTAAGTTCTAAAATGTTACAGTTTTACCCTTGAAATTTAAGATTTGTTTCAATTTGGTTCTTACATTTTAAGATTACACTTTTAATGTCATTTTTTTCACTAAATACTCATTGTTCGTCTTTAATGTTAATGTATATTAATTAATCAAAAGAATTAGAAATAACAGTTTAACTATTTTCATCAGAATTAATAGTTGGACTATATTTCATCAATATTGAAATTAAATTCAAATTTTCACTTTGTCATTATTTAAATTTAATCAATAAACATCATTGCAAAAGACTGAAAGTAGGTATTTAGTGAAAATTTGAGATTGAAAGTGTAAATCTCGAAACTTAAGAACCAAATTGAAACAAACCTGAAATCTCCAAATCAAAATTGTGACATTTTAAATCTAGGACTAAATTGAAATCAAACTCAAACCTTATGAAAGTGTAGCATTTTAAAACCTAGGCACTAAATATAAACTAGACCCAAAATTTAGGGACCAACAAGATATTGTTCTCCTAAAATTGAGTGACAATCTTCATTAAACATTATTTAATAACATATTAGTTTATAAGCACATTTTGTCTATATTCAAATTATCGTTCTATATAAGTAAGAAATCTCAATATTTTTCGTGATATGGACTAAATTATTAGAAATATAAATGTAGGAACTAAATTGTTATATATTATAGTTAGGAGACTAAATTATTGCAAAATCAAAAGGTCATAGACTAAATTGTCACCATCATAAAAGTTTAGGAATTAAAAATATTTTTTAAATTTTTTTTAAAAATTTGGTCTCTGAACTTTTATAATTATTCTATTTTAGTTTCTAAACTTTCCAAATATTTATTTTAGTCTCTATCTTGTTTTTCCTAAAACTATAATTTTGTTTCTTACCTTTAATAGGTATATGTTTTGAACATGTTAATGTAAGGCTTGTTGGAAATAACTTTTAGAGTAATAGAAATTTCTGAAACTAATTACATTACCAAATTAAACAACAAAATAAAATATCATAGCGTCTTGTAATTTATAGAGTGAGACATGGTAATAAATATTGGTCATAGTGAAAATATGCTCCTATTGCATCGATTCATTAGACACTTCATTTCGAAGATATAATAATTCTTCAAATATCTTGTGTGGTATCTAAATTTTCTATCCGGATAAATTCTTAAAAGAGAAAAAAAATAATAAATATAAAGATGTGATACGAGATGGAAATTATAATAAAAAAATGTAAGAGAGATTTTCAAAAATAGAAAATAAAGAAAACTATTTGTAAAAAATAATAAAATTTTATTATTTTTTTATAGAGACTAATATAAGTCTATTAATGTCTGAAAACTGATATCACTGAAAGATGTTAATAGAAATCTATCAATGTCAATATATATATATATATATATATATTACTATTTCTATAAATAGTTTGATATGTTATTTGTGAAAATTTCCCAAAATGTAATATGCGCGTTTTTAAAAGATGGAAATAAATGTTAATTGAAAATTCTTTAGACCTAACTTGGATGTGAAAAAGTCAATTTTACTTGGAAAAAAACAAAGTCGTTCACCTTCTTGCAAAGAAAAGTAGGAACAATAAATGTATTTCCATCTCATTAGAGGATTACACCATAGAATGTTATGTATCCACATTTTCTTTGCTTTTTTCCTTTCTCTTTCCCTTTCATTTTTCTTTTCCTTCCTCTTACTTTTTCAAACAGTTATCAAGGAGAAATGAGAAGAAAAAAAAAGGACAATTATTGATAAGAGTCTATTAGTGATAGACCATATCACTAGTAAGAATTTATTAATGATTCAAGTCTATCGTTGATAGACTTGGTTATATTTGTAATTTTTTTTAAAATGATATTATACATTTGATTATGATTCCTAAAATGCTACCAATTGCAATTACCCAAACTTTAGAATCTATATTTATTTGGCTCACGAGTTTTTAATATTATAAATTTTGTGTTTAAACTTTTTAATTTTCGAAGGAGAGCAATTCAAAATCTATGAATCGAGAGGGGGAGCATCTCAAAATAAGATTATAGATATTATTGAAGGTTTTTCCAAAATTGATTGAGATGTTGATGTAGACTTGTTATTCTAAAAAAAAAAAATTGCAGTTACGGGCCGACTGTAAATATTCATATATACCAAGGGTATAAGTGGAAAAAAAATTACTCGCAAATAGGGGTTGACTATAAATTTTCGTATATATCAAGGGTACAAATGGAAAAAAAAATGTCTCCCGGTGCCCTATAATTTTGGTTGTTTAAATTGAAACATTTATATCATTTTTGGTTTTGGCTCCCTTCTTCTACCTACTACCTAACTTATTTAAGATCTTCCACTATTATTTTTTTTTAATGTTCATGAATTGGGTTGGATTGGTTGAAAGAATTTTCAGATCCAATCCAATTGTTCGGGGTCGTAAATTTTTTCAACTCAAATAATTCTTATTAAAAAATGAACCAAACTCAACCCAATCATGAAATATTTGGGTTGGGTTGGTTCGGGTTAATCGGTTTCTTTATTTAAAATTTTGTTATAAAAAGAAGTAAAACGTAAATATGTAAAAATCTAATTTAATTATTTTCATATATTGAATTAAGATTAATAACTCAATTTCAATTTATATAGTAACAATTTTCTTTCTAAAGTGTAAAGAAACTAATTTTGAGAGTTGTTGAGGAATAAATTATTCAAAAAATATTGGAATTAAATAAAATTAAAATCAATATATGTATAAATAATTGTGTTATGAGTAATAGAAAAACATATTTTAAAGTTAATAATAAATTCGGATTGGTTCGGTTAGTTTGGGTTATATTAGATAAACCCATGAACCAACTCAACTCATAAAATTTTTATTTATTTGAACCCAACCCAAACCCACCGGTTGGGTTGGGTTAATCGGTTTTTTCGGGTCATCGGATTTTTTGAACACCCCTACTACCACACGAGCTAAAAGTGAGTTTTAACTCAACGATAATTGACATGATCTTCCTCCTTAAGAGTTAGAGGTTCAATCCACGTCCTTGTAGTTGGTTGTACTTGTACTCCAAAAAAAAGTTAAGAAACCACCCACACCACCCTGAAGATATCCATGAAGTAGTCTGATTAATTGTGTACGGAGAATGGTTTTTACACTTAAACCACAACGATCAATTTCAATCATGTTTAATAGATAAGTATTAATTACTATATTAAAGATCGATGATTCGATTCCCATCTCCACCATTATTAAACTAAAAAAAGAAAAGAAAAAATAACTTAATCTACGTTTTATTCTTTAAAAAAAAAATTAGAGGAAACTTGAGCTCATTTAAGATGAATTAAAAGATAAATACCCTAGAGATGACAGTTTGGAAACAAGATATAAATCAATTCAGAACACGTGATAGATATAACATAGAATGTTTCAAAAAATCATGGCGAGCTAAGTTGTTTGCCTGTCAAGTTGAGATTTTGCCAAGTATGACGGGACAAAATCTTCTAGAATATTAAGATAATTTTTAAGATTTCGTTTGGTAATCATTTTATTTTTTGTTTTTGTTTTTTGAAAATTAAACCTATTTTATCTATATTTCTTACCAACATTTGTATCTTTCTTAAATATAATTGTTGAATTCTTCATTAAATTCTAAAAACAGAAACTACTTTTTGAAAACTACTTTTTTTAATTCTAAAAAATTTGGTTTGGTTTTTTAAATTATTGGTGAAAAGTAAATAACAAAGGAAGAAATTTGATGGTTGAAGTAATGTTCATCAACTTCATTTTCAAAAATAAAAACAAAAAATAAAATGGTTCATAGACGGGACTTAATACCCAAAATCCAATGTGCACTCCAAACAGCAAACAAAAAAACAAAAAAAGAAGAAGTAAAATAAAATAAAAATAAACCTGCAAATTTCTTGTTAACCAAATACAATATTTACCTTCAAATGATTGGATATTGCCATGACCTATAATATTTGATATTCCATTTTAAAGTGCAACAAAATGGAGAGAAGCTGGATTACATATGTATGCCAAAGAGTTTTAAAGCACTAAAAATCTCAATAGAATGTAGAACCTTTAGTATTATTATTATTTAATTACTCCCACTACCTTGCCAATTGCATTTGTCAATATTAGTGGTTGTACCTCTCACCAAATATCCTAACCATTACCTCAAAGTATCAAGTACATTTTTTTTTCAACTTTATTATATAGTTTTGTTTTGGGGTGAGAAAAAGCACACTCTTACTCTTTTAAAAGTAAACTAATTATTATATTTTGAAACTTTACTAAAACATGATTACAAGCCAATCAATGAATCATGAAAAGTTTAACCGACGTAATATTAGGAATCGAAGTCACATAAGCATGTGAAAAGTACTTGAAAAGTGCTTTAATTACCTCTAATTTAGAGTCATTATTGCTAGTTGATGTGATTTAATATGGTTTATTTAGTAAATTTCAAGAAACCATGTTACAGGAGCAATTTGAGCCTATTTGGACAAAAATTGGCATGAAAACCAAAACCATGCATAGAAGAGGAAAAGAGATGCCAAAGATGGAGAATGGAGGGCGGTGCAGTGCCTCAAGGCGCATCCCACAGCGCTAAAACCCAAGAGGATGATTTGCAATGGCGCCACGAAACTCCGACACCCCGAATGTGACGGCAGGAAAAAAAATTGTGCGCTACGACCATACGAAGTGATCCAACTTTGTTGCAGCGCCGGCTGCGGCAAATTCAGATTTTTTTTTTTTTAGATAGCACGTTATTTTTATGTTTGAGGAGAGAGAAGTTTAGAGGCAGTACAGAACAATAATTTCAGAGAGAATTGAAGGAAAATCATTCTCTCTCGCTCTCTCACTCGATCATAACACTCAATTGCATAATCATTTTGTTCATATCTCCAAATACATACCATACCTATTTAATGTGAACAATTTATGAATCTTATTTCGCAATTTCTTTTCTTTTTGATAAATTATAAGGTGTTTTTTTAAAAAAAAAAAATCACTATTGGTCCCCAAACTTTAGTAATTGTGAGTGAGGAAAGGAAGTATTATTTTCGATACTTATAATATCCGTGTCATAATACAAACACAAAAATTACATGTCATGATGTATGCAAAAGTTATCATTCTTTTTTACATGACAGTCCATTGTCCATTTGTTGTTATCCAAAAGAACTATAAACAAAATACAGGGGTACTGGTTTAAATATCAGTGGTCAGTCTACATGTTTCTTCCTAGTAGACGAAGGCAGTACCTCTTCCATGTGTGTTCTGGTACTGCAAGGAAGCAATCTGTGTTTTGAATGTCTGTATATGGCGTTTACTACTTCCTTCCGACGCCCGAACTCCAGCTCCTACTTCTCCTTCTGCCACAATGCAAGTCTACCCATGTGTGTGTTCTGCATTTCAATAGTCGATCTCATGATGTCAATCATTTCAGCTTGGAATGATGGCCTCTTCCTCTTGCTGCCTCGAGATGACTCGGTAGGTACACTCGCTCTACCTGTAGATTGCTTTGTTGGCCCTTCATCTTTTCCATCTTGATTTAATGGTGATTTTGTATGGCAAACCTCAGGTGTGTGACAGTCCTATGATCCAAGTCGAATCTCATCTTCAAACTCTCTGGATGCATTTGTTTCCATCACGTATGGGTCCTCACTTGATTATCCTACTGCTTTGTCTTTCCCAAATATGGTGGAGAGGTCATTGTAATGAGGGAATGGCTTGTTCCACATCCCCTTCACATTGGGATGACTCTGCATTGATATGCATACACATTATTAATATTATATTATAACACGTACTCGTACATTTTTTTTCTAGAATCTTACCGAACCCAAAGATCGAAAATCTCCTCTCGACCTGGACACATTTAAACTCCTTGTTCCAGTCGAACCCCGAGTGACTTAACATCTCTGATACTGCATTGTATTGTATATTAAGACTCCTCACCTTGCACTCAATGATGTTTTGATTCAATGCGCACCCTAGCACTTTCTCATCCAGAATTCACTCCAAGTGTTGTAGGTATCCTAGTCGAAATGTCCCATTGTCGGACCTCCAACCGGTCTCCACCAAATGTAATAGGCTTCCACCAACTCAGCGTCCTCCACCTTCGACCATACGTGTTTAGACCTCCTACCATTACCTGTCATTATGCTACATGCATACGTTTGTTGAATGAAAATATGCTATAAATTAAACACATGCAATCACGTGTTGGGATTAGTGTCCTAATTCTCTCGGAGTCTCGTTGTTTTGTAAAAATACACATTGTTCAATGAATAAAATAAATGTTATTTAATTCTGGCATTTACTCATATCCAATAAACAAAGTTCCTTGGTTATCTTATGTGAACTTAAGCATGTATATGTGATATACAAGTGGATCATGCCTTAAGTGATAACCTAAATCGGTATGTAGTATAAAGATTAAGGTGGGATACCTAATCCTGGTGACACTACGGATACGGCCCACTTTGTAGAGGTTTGCAAGTATTGTAAACTACAACAGATGGTTAATTCTGACCATTCGTGTGGAGACGTGGAGTGAGGGAGCTAAAGATTCTTTTAGCAAGTCCAGCGCAAAGATCTTTTCCTAGATTTCTCAAGGATACTTCATTCAAATCCTATATAATAGAATTTTCTTAAGTCTTATTCAAGTTTCTTCTTAAAATATTTCTAAGACCTAGGGACTGCAAGCTTAAATTTCAAAAGGACTTTACTAAATTTCAGAACATCGCATGATTTATTTCAAAAAGAAAATTTTCTACCGGGGTGACAAATGATTTTATCCTTGCACAAAAAAATTTCTTCATTAATATTTTTTTTCTGACCTTATGCAGATCTGAGTAACTTGCCTTCGTTTTGGCTTGCCCCCACATGTGTCATACGGACATCCAACTACGAACAATGCACTCTTTCTCAGACTAAACTCATACCTATTTGGCAGTGGATTTGCGGTCATTTATTTATGCATTGATCCTGGTAACTTACTTTCGTTTTGGTTTGCCCCCACGTGTGTCATGCAGACATCCAACTACGGGTAAGTGCCTTTCACAAGTTAATTCTTATCAACATGGGTTTCCCATTGCGTTGACAGTGGAGTTGTTATTCTCCCTCTCTCTCTATATATATATATATATATATTGAAATAGCAAGGTCGAAAACAAATACCTTACCCCCAAATTTAAAATGCGACAATGTCCTCATTGCCAAAAGATTAAAATAAGTCATGCAATGTTCTAGAATGCGTTGTAAAGAGAGTTTGAAAGAAAGCTAGCAAACCCCTAACTTCTACAAATATTTTATGAGGTGACTATCTTAAGACGAAGTTGACTCTAGTGTATACAAAAGAAATAAAAGCATATTTGTCATCATTGAAATCATACTTGGCAAAGAACAAAATGCGGTAACTCACTAAATTTATCTATGTCAAATGATTGCAGTAATTAAAGAGGATGCGGTGATAAAACTTGTAAAACTAACATGCGATGTGGTAGCGTAAAATTTGAAATAAAGATAAGGAAGAGTACACCCCCAAATTTTGCAGCGATCTCTCTTATTTGCGTTGCGGTGATGGAGTTAGATAAATACTTTGTCGCGTAACATCTCCATAATCCAATGCCTTGATCGTTGCAAGAAAAACAAAGAGAGGGTCAAATTATTTTAAACCAAAATAAAACTCGTTATCGCATTTTTTTTTTTTTTTTGTAGAAAGCAGTAGTAAAATAAGGATAGACAAAGATTGAAAGGCTAAAGTGAAGATTTCGAATAGTGGTGAAGAGTTGAAGAATCGATGCTTCCAAAAACTTGCATCCCTGATATGTTGCGATCATTTAATAACGCAGGGACCACTTTTTTTCGGCTGGTTTGTTCACGTCCATGGTGGCTTTTCTCTCTTTTCTTTGTCCTCTAGGATCTTTGTTGCCTTAATCCGGAGTTTTTCCCCATGAATGCTTATTACAATATCCCCCTTACGCACATCAATTTGAGCGCGACCAGTTGAAAGGAATGGTTGTCCCAATATAATGGGTGCATCTTCGTCCGCTTTATATTCCAAAATGAGGAAGTCTATCGGCAGGATGAATTTATCGATTGAAATTGCGGCATTTTTCAACTCTCCTTCAGAGTGAATTCGAGATCTATTCGCGAGCAGGAGAGTTTCCTTTGTGGACATAAGTGTGTCGGCATTCAATTGTTTGAAGATTGATAACGACATTATGTTTATAGTTTCCCCAAGATCGCATAGTGCTTGGCCACTGAAAGTCCCTCCAATAGAGCATGGGATCGTGAAGATTCCTAGGTCACCCATTTTAGGTGGTATCATAGCATTTTGCACTGCAGCCACTATTGCGATATTTTTTTCCTCAATTTTTTCCTCTTTCAATCTTTGCGAAGTCACTGGTGGTTGGACTTCTTCTGTCTCAAGATCTAGAGGCTTAAGGGTGGACGCAACTTCATGGTTTTCTCAGGCTTCTCCAAACTACAGGTCAGCGGGTCTTCGGTTATCACTGCATTTAAGTTGGTCGCAATGCGCTTCTCCCCTACTTTTCAGTCATGTCATCACTTAGCAAGGAGACTGCTAAGCATTGTTCCTTCCCGTTACACCTAGCATTGTGAGGGAGCTCAGTTGAGCTCGGCAACGCTCCTTGCGGTCTATTTTTCAGCTCATTCGCAATCTGGCCTATCTGTAATTCAAGATTGCAGATGGATGTGGCCTGACTTTGAAGCACCGTCTCGTTTTTCTCTATATATTGCTTCAATAGGCTCTCCAAAGAAAAGGATTGCGGTGGTTATTCTGAACTACTTACTTGATTGCTCGATTGACTGTTGTTGCGTTGAAAGAATCCTGGTGGCCCTTCTTTTTGCGCCAAGGTTGAAAATTTTGTTGTTGATTCTTCCAAGCAAAATTGGGGTGGTTTTCTACCCGGGGTTATATGTATTGGAATAGGGGTTATCTCTCATGAAGCATACCGACTGCGGGTTTGTTGGGCATTCTTCCATCGGTTGAGCATCTCCGCAAATGACACAACTTGCGTTCGTTTGAGTAATTGCACTGACCTGCCCTTTTTTCGCTCCCGTATTATTAATTGTGATGCCTTTATTAAGCTCATCATCCCAGTCATTTGATTTTTCAGGGATACAATGGCCCCATTGTTTGCGTCATTATCTTTAATTCTTAATCTCTGATCGCTTTCTCTCCAATCCTCGTGATTTTTGGAAATGCGATCAAGTATACTCTTAGCCTCCTCATATGTTTTGTCGAGCAAACCACCAATGGTTGCTGCATTGGCAGCGGTCTACGAAGAGGGATTCAATCCTTGGTAGAAAATTTCCATTTGTAGGCAATTTGGTAAGCCATTGTGTGGACAGTCTCTTACTGGCCGCTTGAACCTCGCCCAAGCATCGTTGAGTGATTCATCATCATCTTGTTCAAAATTTGTTATTAATTTCCTTCTCTTAGCGTTCTCAGTTGATGGGAAATACTTCTTCATAAACTTTTTCACCACCTGTTCCCACGAAGTTATCTCTCTCGATTCGAGAGAATATGCCCAATTCCTTGCCTGATCACACAAAGAAAAGGGAAACGGAGTTAGTCGAACTTCCTCGGTTGAGATATTTGGGAACACAAAAGTGTTGCAGATTTCTATGAAGCTCCGGAGGTGGGCGTGCGGCTCTTCGCCACGCCTTCCTCTAAACTGCCTAGCAGGCTGGATCATCTGCAACATTACCGGCTTCATTTCAAATATCGATCCATCTAGCGTCGGCCTCATGATTCCTAGAGAGAAATCGTAGAGGTTAGGTGACATATCCCGGATGGGTCTACTGCGGTCATTTGTCAGAAGGATGAGGTTGGCCATTATATTATTCACGTTAGTGGCCCTTGCGTCCGGTTGCTCCGCCATTCTTGGTGTTTCTTCTTATTGTTATTGGCGGTCTCTTAAACATCTTCTAAATGTCCTCTCAATCTTCGGGTCGTAATTTGCCAGAGATTGAGAGTTTTGCAAAGAAATAAAAAAAAATCACTGTTAGCAAATTATTTTGCCGAAGTCCCCGCCAGGCACCAAAAACTTGATGCTTGTATTTATGAAGTGGAAATATGGATGATATGCGTTGATAGGATTGCGTTGTGCACTCAATTTTCCCTAGCGAAATTCAAGTGTAAAATCCTCTGAGTTTCCTGATAAGTCCAGGGTTGAACACAGGGACTTGTGAAAATAGATTGCATTGGTAATTTTGATGAAAACTTTGCGGTAACTGGGAAAATAATTAAAGTGTTTGGTTTGTTGTTTGCGTTGATTAAAAATAAATAAAAAATGCGGCGGAGTTTGAAAAGAGTTGGTAAATGGGAAATGCGATGAATATGTGGTGAACGGGTTGAGAAAGGTTTCGGCTAACACTCCTTAGAATGCATTCATGCTTGCGATCATGCAACATGCATACAACAGTAAACCATCTCTTGGTGCGAATACCACGGCTTCTAAGGCTAGAACGCATGCGATAATATGCGATAAGTCTACATGGTTTACACATAAACCTCTATTCCTATTTATGCGATGACAAAATGACATCCACACAAATATGCGACCACATAATATCATTCCTATTCCTAGGATGCATGCGATGCAAGTTGACAAACAGAGCTTATCTCTAAGTCCCCATCTCTTGTTTATGCAAGCCTAATCTTGCTCTTTCGAGTCTAGATTCTAACCTAGCTCTCTCGAGACATTAGGTTCTTTCTTTAGACTCTCTCTCGAGTAACTTTAAAGGGTATTTTGCACAGCATAAAACAATACAATCGCAAACAATGAACTTCCTAGGTCATGTTAACTTAGTTCTTCTCAACCCATTCAACTAGTTTAGCTACTCATGCATATTAAGAGAGTGAATAGATGTAGAAATAGAACTTCCATTGAATAGATATGAAGATGAAGTACAAATAACAATGTAAGTATAATAAAGAGCCTGGTAGCAATTTCTTACTGTCGGGCATTTACACTGTTTTTACTCGTGCTCTAAAGATATTCTCGCTCTCGCGAGAGTCGGCCCGCTCTTTGCTCTTACGCCCCAAGGTTCTCTCTCGAGTTTCCCTGAGCAATCTCCGGCGCTACCACTCTTCTCTTACTCCACCTTAAAATGGAAAGGAAATTATAAACAGAAGCAGCTGGTTGTAAAAACGGTGAACCCCTCTTCTAAAGAATGCACTTGGTATTTATAGAGCATCAATGGTGAAAGGCGGCTTCTCTCTCCCGGTTGTACAGATGGGACAACTTTAATTCCTGATTGACACGCCGAATGATTGTTACCGATAAAGTTGATTGTACTTTGTGACCGTTATCAGCTGTCAACTTACTTTGGATTCAACTGTCATCAACTTTTTGTCCCATCGCTTTTAATTGGCCTTTCACCCAGATGCGCCCACCATGTTGCGCTGACCAAGTTGCGGTGATCCTTCTCGGGCGAATGTTTACGAGCACGATCAACGCAAAGCCTTGCGATGAAGTTGCACTCAACCAATGAATTCCTATGATCACAATCTTTGCATTGCGTTAATGCATATTCTGCACAAAAATATAAATATCAATAGTTCTAATGCGATAAATGCATGCGACCGCAAAATTATAGAATTTGTGCGTAATGGACACAATTTAACATATTTCATCAACGCAATCCAACATTGTTTAAGAACTTAGCACTATGATGATGTGCATTTCTGGCCGTTATCAGGTGTCCTATACAACGAGTTTGTATAAGACCTGGACAACGAGATGACTAGACTTTGTATATAATACCGTTGATACTAGAGACTAGCATCTCACCTAAACGACCATAGGTGACACGACCTCAATCCTAAGTGTTTTATGAACTTCTGCCTTTGAGGTCAGTCCGATTAGTATGGGTGAGAGTGGCCAGATTGCCAACTCAACATACCTACCTTTTTGTGGACTTGTCTGATCTGGGAGTTGGGAACTCAATCCATAATATAGAATTCACTCCTTTCCCGAAGCAGGGATAAGTAGAGAGATTGCTCCCTTAAGGGCTGATTTCGGGGCTTGAACATAGTGGCCACAGCTTCTCTTTGGAAGAGAAGACTCAGTCATAGTAGGACTACAGTTTATGTTCATTAGAGGGATCAGTGGTACTTAAGAAGACAGATGTAACTACAAGGGCATAACGGTTATTGGCTCAACTGTACTTACGAGCGATCTGTGAAGGGTTGTCGCACTGCTGATTGGTTAAGATGGACACATAATATATCTGTAGTGAGGAGAGTTCAGCTGTCAGTCTTTAAGGGAGTGCCTGGCAGTTAACAGATGGTGGATCCCGTGACTAAAGAGTTTAGTTAGTTATTCACGTACCGTTGGATCTTCGGATCTACAGGTCCATGAGCTCCACTTGGTAGCTTGGATTCATGTTGAAGGATCAAGTTCTTGGTCTTGATTTGAAATGTTCAAATTGACAAGAGGTATTTTGATTATATATGATATAATCGGTATGATGTATGAGATACATCTAGTGGATGATTGTTGTAAATGAGATTTACATTAAGTACCATAGAATAGAAAAATAACTATGGTTTATATGTTTCATGAGATGAAATATTAAAACTATAGGTTATAAATATAGTATGATAAGTTGGTTATCATTTATGTTTATAATAATATTAATTATTAGATAATTAATACTTTTTCTTTTAAATAACCAAAATAGTGGGTGGTTATTGATCATGGTAACCGTGAGTATAAAGGAAATCGGTTTCCTATTTTAAAAAAATGAGTTTTAACAAAAGTTTTTAAAAGTTTTTTAGTTTTCTCTCTGGCAAAAAGAAACTCACGGAAGTCGTCAAGTAAATACAGATTTACTAAATGACGGTTGGACTAGGTAAACGATCGTGCAGGTGCTAGCTAAACGATCGTGCAGTGTTTACTAAACGATCGCATGCCTAAGGTAAACGATCATGTTAAATCGACCGAGCTAAACGATAGAGCTAAATGATCGCATAGATAGGTCTCCGACTTCTCCCACTTATTCAGTCGTGTATGGGATCGTTGTTTCCTCTGTTCGTCTGTCTCACACCAAATCCGAATAGAGCCCACCCTCTAGATTCTCACGCCGAGAATACCAAGGTCGCCTTGTTGGTGGTGTCAGACTCAACTCGACATCGTCGAGGTTTTTGAAGGTCGTTCGTGGTGCATTTGGAGGAGTCCGTTCGTGGTGTACCGGAGAAGTTCATGTTGCGGAGGAGTTCGTGACCGAGGAGATCGTTGAGGACGAGCACGAAGTGTTCCTGATGTGTTCGTGCGATGTTGCGGTCGTGTAGATTGAGCGCTCGTGGTTGCTGTGGTTCGATAAGAGTGCACATCGGAGCGTGGAGACGCTTCTGCCGATGTTCGTATGGAGTTTATCTCTCTGTACATTTGTTGTTTCATGCTGTAATTTCTTTGTAATTTATATAATCGCTTGTATTGAAGTTGACTGTAAATTTATTCTTAATTCATGATTGTAATTTGGAATTATCTTGCTTCCGCTGCTCACGGAAATCTCAAGTGTCGATTTCCTTCAATTGGTATCAGAGCCAAGTTCTCTAAGATTCCAAATTATAGATCTGAATCGAACAGTTTTTACAGTCGCAGTGGGTTTCTGCATTTGTAGTTTACCGTTTTCTGTATTTGTGGATGAATTGATAAATGTTTCGGGTTTAAATTGCCTTTTTATTAAGGCTTTCGTTATTTCAAAGTGTTAATTGTAAAAGCCCCTGCATTTTGGGCGAAATTAACTTTGCAATCAAGTCTGTAACTCAAAAAGTTCGAGTTCGTCGAGTCATTCGTGATGAAGCTTCGGTGCATGGCGATGCAGTTCTCAACGAAGAAGAAGATCAAGCATTGATCGGATTGTGTAGCCTCAGGTAAACGATTGTTGGGATTTCACTAAGCGATCGTTTATATTTTTCACTATAGACGATCGTATAGTATTTTCTAATCGATCGTTTAGCTAATGCTAAGTGATAGGGTAAATCATTTACCATATCGTATAGCATTGGTTACGCGATCGCATAGGCGCTGGAGGTAGGTGATCGTAGTGAGAGCATGCGATGCTCATCATTTAGTAGAAGGTGCACGCTAGACGATCGCATAGTTAGCAAGCTTCATCGCTTATTACTACCTATGCGATTGCTGGTATGTACGCATGTTAAAATAACGCATAAGGTTATTATAATACCCTTTGGAACCCTCAATCCGTACGGTCGCGAAACCGCATCCTTAAGAACCCTTTAATCTGCTGCAAACCTGATAACGAGTAGAAATGCATGTTATCATAGTGTTAAGTTCTTAAACAATGTTGGATTGCATTGATGAAATATGTTAAATTGCGTCCATTAGGCATAAATTCTATAATATTGCGGTCGCATGCGTTCAACGCATTAGAACTATTGATTTTTGTATTTTTTGTGCAGAATATGCGTTAACATAATGCAAGATTTCGATCATAGGAAATTAACGGTCTAGCGCAACGTCACTGCAAGACTTTGCGTTGATCGTGCTCGTAAACATTCGCCCGAGAAGGATTGTCAGTTTGTCTTCAAATGGAAATTTTCTATCACTGTTTGAATCCCGCTTCGTTGACCATTGTTAATGCGGCAACCGCTGGTCGTCTGCTTGACAAAACTTACGATGAGGCGAAGAACATCCTAGACCGCATCTTCAAGAACCATGAAGACTGGAGGGAGAGTGACCAGAGATTAAGGCTTAAAGATTCTGACGCAAACAACGGTGCTATTGTTTCATTAAAAACCAAATGACCGCAATGATGAATCTGATTCAAGGGATGGCGATCAGCAGCCCAACACCGTAAGGTGGGTAAATCAACGCAATCAGTCAAAACACCGCAAGGTGTACGACTTATGGTGATGGGCATACGATGGAAGATTGCCCGCAAAATCCATAGTTTGTATACTTTGTAAAGAATAACCCTTTTTCAAGCACTTACAAACCTGGGTGGAGAAACCACCCCAATTTTGCTTGTTAGAATCAACAACAAAATTTTCAATCTGTGGCGCAAAAAGAAGGGCCACCAGAATTCTTCCAACACAACAACGGTCAATAGAGCAATCAAGCAAGTAGCTCACAACAACCAATGCAATCTTTTTCTCTAGAGAGCCTATTGAAGCAATATATAGAGAAAAATGAGACAGTGCTTCAAAGTCAAGCTACGTCCATCCAAAAACTCGATTTGCAAATGAGCGAGATTGCGAGTGAGCTGAAAAGTAGACCGCAAGGAGCGTTGCCAAGCTCTACTGAACTTCCACGCAACCCAGGGGGATCAGGTAAGGAGCAATGTTAGGTTGTGACATTACGCAGTGGGAAGACTGTAAAGGGGGAAAAGAATGAGCATAGTAGACTAACTTCCATCGCAACTGAGCCTGAGTTTACAGTAACGCAAGAAGAAGAAAGAGAAAATGA
Source organism: Benincasa hispida (assembly GCF_027475165.1). Lineage (NCBI taxonomy): Eukaryota > Viridiplantae > Streptophyta > Magnoliopsida > Cucurbitales > Cucurbitaceae > Benincasa > Benincasa hispida. The sequence goes on from NC_143482.1 coordinate 15,203,724, forward strand.
AGTCGTGGAACCTGAGGTTGCGTTGACCTCAAAGTCAAATGAAACGGGAACCGTGAAAGTCCAGTTACTACCTTTCCCTCAAAAGCTAAAAAAGAAGAAAAACGAAGAGGTACAGTACCAACGCTTCTTATCTATGTTAAAGCAATTACATGTTAACATTCCTTTCAGTGAAGCGATTGAAGATATGTCTGCCTATGCCAAGTTTCTGAAGGACATGGTAACTAAGAAAAGAGGCACTGGAAAATTTGCCACAGTGACATTATCGCAAAGTTCCAAATCCATTATCCCACCGAAGATGAGCAATCCTGGGAGCTTCACTATTGCTTGCTCCATAGGAGGACTCTATATTGGGCAAGCCCTGTGTGACTTGGGGGCCAGCATAAATTTGATGTCGCTGTCATTTTTTAGACAATTAAATGTGGGGCAACTCGTGCCCACATCAGTGACTTTCCAATTGGCTGACAAGTCTCTGGTTCATCCAGAAGGTAGGGTGAAGGATGTGCTGATCACAATTGATAGTTTTATTTTGTCAGCTGACTTCATCATCCTAGACTATGAGGCTGACAAAGATGTGCCCATCATTTTGGGGCGACCTTTCCTGTCAACGGGTCGTGCTCAAATTGATGTGCACAAAGGAGAAATCACTTTAAGTATAAACGGATAGAAGCTCAAATTTAACATAATTCGTGCCATGAAATTCCCGGATGAGGAAGACCTGCAAGATTCTGATGATGACCTAAATTCGATTGAAGAAGAAAAGTCTGATGAAGAGTATGAAGAAGAGGATACCAGCGCATCCGTTATTGCCTACAATGCGATCACAACAAAAACAAACAAGGAAGAAGAGATTATCGTAGTGCAAGAAATAGAGCCGACGGAAGAAAGAAAAAAAACGTAACCTTCCCTCGTGGAACCACCAACACTTGAATTAAAGACCCTACCAACCCATTTGAAGGACGCATTTCTAGGCAGAATGAGAAGATGCCAGTGATAATTTCCTCTGCACTCAACGAAGATCAAGAGAATGCGTTGATGAGCATTCTCAAGAAACATATGCGAGCAATTGGCTAGACACTCGCTGACATTAGAGAAATTAGCCCCGTGTATTGCATGCACCACATTCGTCTTGAGGACGACCACAAAGAAACTATTGAAACTCAACGCAGACTTAACCTTGCGATGAAGGTCGTCCAGAAAGAGTTTATCAAACGGCTGGATGTGGGCATTATCTATCCCATTGTAGATAGCACGTGGGTCAGCCCCGTGCAATGTGTGCCGAAGAAAGGCGGAATGACGGTAGTCTCAAATGAGAACAATGAATTAATACTGCAAAGAACCATCACTAGATGGCGCATATGTATGGACTACTGCAAATTGAATGTAACCACAAAGAAATATCACTTCCCTCTGCCATTCATTGATCAAATGCTAGACAGACTAGTAGGGAATGATTTTTACTACTTCTTGGATGGATATGCCGAATAAAATCAAATCATGATAGTTTCTGAGGACCAAGACAAGACCACATTCACCTACCCATATGGGACGTTTGCTTTTCGCCGCATGTCGTTTGACCTCTGCAATACACCAAGCACATTCCAAAGGTGCATGATGGCAATCTTTTCAGATTAACTCGAGGACTCTGTGGAAATATGTATGGATGACTTTTCCATTTATGGGAACACTTATGAAGTCTGCCTGGAAAATTTGGAGAAAATTCTGAAAAGATGTGAAGAGACGAACCTGGTGCTCAATTGGGAAAAATGTCACTTCATGGTGAAAAAGGGTATAGTGTTGGGTCATAAAGTCTCCCGAGAAGGGTTGAAGGTGGACAAAGCAAAGATTGAAGCAATTGAAAAACTCCCACCTCTAACCAACGTGAAGGCTGTGCGAAGCTTTTTGAGGCACGTAGGATTCTACAAACGATTCGTCAAGGACTTTTCTAAAATTGCACGACCACTGAGTGCGTTGTTAGAGGCGAACAGGAAACTTGAGTTTGACAACAACTGCCTCAACACATTCAGAGTATTAAAAGATGCGTTGATTACTGCGCCCGTATTAATTGCACCGGATTGGACAATGCCATTTGAAATCATGTGCGACGCAAGCGGGTATGCGATGGGGGCTGCATTAGCACAAAAGAATAGAACTATTTTGCACCCCATCGCATATGCAAGTAAAACTCTAAACCCTGCTCAAATAAATTATACCACCACTGAAAAAGAACTCTTGGCTATGATTGTTACGTTGGAGAAATTCAGGGCATATCTATTGGGAATAAAGGTGCTCATTCACACTAATCACTCGACAATTAAATATTTGATGACAAAAAAAGACGCAAAGCCGAGATTGATCAGATGAGTTCTCCTCCTTCAAGAATTCGATATTGAAATAATTGATCGGAAGGGGATAGAGAATCAAGTCGCAGATCACTTGTCCAGATTGGAAAATCCTGAGGTTGACCGCAATGAATCTGAGGTGAGTGCCGTGTTCCCGGATGAGAAGCTGCTCCACATAGAAGAATTGCCCTGGTATGCGGACATCGTTAATTATTTGGTTTGTGAACAATTTCCTGAAGATTACACCTATTATCAACGGAAAAAGCTCAAGAATGAATGCAGACACTATTATTGGGATGAGCCAAATCTGTATAAAAGAGGTGCAGACCAAATAATTCGATTATGCGTACCAGATGCTGCTCAACAACGCATATTGTCACAATGCCACGACTCACCATATGGTGGGCACTTCGGAGGACAACGCACTGCAGCCAAAGTTTTGTAAAGTGGATTCTTTTGGCCTTCATTATTCAAGGATGTGACTGACTATGCAATGAAATGTGATCGGTGTCAACGCACAGGCAACATTTCATGGAAGGACGCAATGCCAATGAACACTATCTTGGAGCTGGAATTATTCGACGCATGCGGAATTGATTTCATGGGACCATTGCCCTCTTCGAATGGTAAACACTATATTTTATTAGCCGTCGATTATGTCTCTAAGTGGGTCGAGGCAATAGCCTGCGCTACAAGTGATACGGCGGTAGTCACCCAGTTCTTGAAGAAATATATTTTCACTCGTTTTGGCACTCCCTGTGCCACCATAAGTGATGAAGGATCACACTTTGTCAATCACAATATCAAGGAGCTACTGCGCAAGTATAATATCCTCTATAAAGTGGCCACTGCATACCATCCGTAAACGAATGGTCAAGTTGAAGTGTCCATTTAAGAAATTAAATTGATACTTGAGAAGGTAGTAAAGCCTGCACTGAAAGACTGGGCAACAAAGCTTGACGATGCGTTATGGGCATACCGAACGACATTTAAAACACCCATAGGTATGTCCCCCTATGCGCTGGTATTTGGTAAGGTGTGTTACTTGCCTTTGGAGCTGGAATATAAGGCACTGTGGGCGGTAAAGAAGCTGCATTTTGATTTGAAGAAGGCAGGGGAAGCGCGAAAAATGCAACTGGTCGAGCTAGAATAATGGAGGAACAATGCATAAGAGAATGCGAAGATTTATAAAGAGCGCACCAAGCACTGTCATGATCAACACATATACGGCAAAAACCTCCAAGTCGGGTAAAAAGTCTTGCTTTTCAATTCACATCTACGACTCTTCCGGGAAAAGCTAAAGTCACGTTGATCCGGACCGTTCATAATTCGACAAGTACTTCCCCATGGCACGGTGAAATTATCAAATGACGATGGAACCAACATATTCAAAGTCAATGGGCAGCGAGTAAAGGCATACCATGGAGAAGACTGGCATCGCCAAGTCGACTATGTGGAACTAAGAGACTTTTGAATAAAGAAGGAAGTAGGTGGTCCCTGCGTTATCAAATGATCGCAATTTCTCAAGGACGCAAGTTTTGGGAAACCTCAAGTCTTAAATTCTTTTCTCCACTACTCGAAATTTTCACTATCTTTTCAATTCTAATTTATCCTTATTTTACTATCACTATCGTTATTATACACAAAGAAAAAAAACATTTGCGATAACGATTTTTATTTTGTTTAAAATAATTTAACCCTCTCTTTGTTTTTCATACAACGGTCGAGGCACTGAATTGCGGAGATGATACACGAAGAAGCACTTATCCTATTCCATCACCGCAATCCAAAGAAGACAGATCGCCACAAAGATGGATGCATCAATACAATGCGAGTGAAAGTGCAAAATTTGGGGGTGTGCTCTTCCTTATCTTTATTTCCAATTTTGTACTATCACATTGCATTTTAGTCTTCAAAGTTTTATCACCACATCCTCTTTAATCACCAATCATTTGACATAGATAAATTTTGTGAGTCACCGCATTTCGTTTCTTTGCCAAGTATGATTTCAATGATGAAAAATATGCTTCTATTTCTTTCGTATATATTAGAGTCAACTTCATCTTAAGATAGTCACCTCATGAAATATTTCTTGAAGTTAGGGGTTTGCCAGCTTTCTTTCAAAATTTCTTTACAACGCATTATATAACCATCGCATGACTTATTTTAATATTTTGGTAATAAGGACATTGCTGCATTTTAAATTTGGAGGTGAGGTATTTATTTTCGACCTTGCTTAAAAAAATTTGAGAATAAAAACTCCACTGTAAACGCAATGGGAAACCCATGTTGATAAGAGTTAAGTTGTGAAAGGCACTTACCCGTGGTTGGATGTCCGCATGACACCCATGGGGGCAAGCCAAAACGAAAGTAAGTCACCAGGATCAACGCATAAATCAATGACCGCAACTCCAATGCCAAATCGGTATGAGTTTAGTCTGAGAAATAGTGCATTGCTCGTAGTTGGATGTCCGCATGACACCCGTGGGGGCAAGCCAAAACGAAGGCAAGGCACTCGGATCAGCACAAGGTTAGAAAAAAAAATAGTAATAAAGAAAATTTTTGTGCAAGGATAAATCATTTGACACCCCGGTGAAAAATTTCTTGTTGAAATAAATCATGCGATATTTCGGAATTTAGTAAAGTCCTTTTGAAAGTTAAACTTGCAGTCCCTAGGTCTTAAAAATATTTTAAGAAGAGACTTGAATAAGACTTGAGGAAATTCTGGTATATAGGGTTTGAATGAAGTACCCTTGATAAATCTAGGAAAAGAACTTTGGGTGGACTTACTAAAGAAATCTTTAGCTTATGCTTGAGGGCAAGCATTATTTAAATTTAGGGGTGTGATAATGGGTAGAAATGCACATTATCATAGCGCTAAGTTCTTAAACAAAGTTGGATTGCTGATGAAATATGTTAAATTGCGTCCATTAGGCATAAATTCTATAATATTGTGGTCGCATACGTTCAACGCATTAGAACTATTGATTTTTGTATTTTTTGTGCAGAATATGCGTTAAAGCAATGCAAGATCCTGGACTTACTAGGAAACTCAGAGGAATTTACACTTGAATTCCGTTGGGGAAACTTGAGTGCACAACACAATCCATCAACGCATATCATCCATATTTCCACTTAATAAAATAACACATCAAGACCCTTCCCACCCTGGCAAAACAAAGATAAACTCCCCATTTCGATCACACATTGCAAGAACGTTTGTGGCAATCTCTCCCTTTCTCGTCCTATATCAAGGTCGATCGACGACACTAACATTCACTTTAATGTATGTGTCATCTAACGCACCTAGACAATTTTGTTTCTCTCAAGTGATCCGAATGAATTTAAAAAAATCTATCGTTGAATGCATATTTATGACGTATTCATATAAAAAACCAAGTACCTTTTGTACTTGAAACTACTTCCATCTTCCATCAGTGCATGTATTTGTGATCGGTTCTGGTTTTTTCAACAAAATAGTGTGAAGTTGTAAGACTGCCCTAAGAACTGCATTGGAATATCTCAAAACCGTCACGTCGGACCTCGAAAAGTTTTTGCGTACCACTGGATTCTTGACATCGCGTGCAAGAATGTGTAGGAATATTGCAACCATCTCTTTGATGTCCACACATCTTGTTGGTTCCAAACAACCAGTCGAATGTAGCATATTACATAGAATCGTAAAGGTATGTCTATCCATTTGGGTACTTTCACAACATGCCAAGTCACTCTCGTAAATGAGGTAGAAGAAGGTCAACTGCCTAATGCAGTGCCTAGCATATGTCGGTTGTCTCTCTATCCTTCGGTAGTTGTTCAGTAACGTGGTTAGTGTTATGAACAGCTGTATTTGAAAGTGCGAAATAATTCTCATGATCAAAAAAAGGTCTTCAACAGTATCCATCTTTATAAGAAAAGGGATACACGAGTTGTTCCTGAAAGGGTAAGGTATTTGGCGGATTATATTTCATGACCGAAAATCATACTCTAGATATTTACCCATCATTTTAGGCATCGAATAATAGTTTTGATCAAGAAAATAACAACAAAATGACTAGGTATGAATTTGGAAAATTAGGATTTTCTGATGCAATCGCAGTGAAGTCAAAATCTACATAATAGTAAAAAAAAAATATCAGTCTAAGAGCTCGTATATGTTGGGAATGTCCTAAACTCGCTGTTCGTAGTTAGTGTTAACATATTCTATTTATAAATAAAAGTATCATTGAGCATTTTATTCAATAAAATTATTTTATGAAAATCCAATAAATAAATCCATGGCTATAGTATGAATACTTTAACTTTATGTGGTGACATTCATATAATTAAGTTAAAGCATATAACCAAAATGGTCTATGAGTATATGGATAAAATTGGGTATCTCATCCTAATGACACTATTAGATGCGGTCATTTTGTATGCTGATACAAAGGGTGTAATCCACAAATCATTCATGTAGAGACATGAGAGTGGGGGCATCTTATGCAATGAGTTTGCATAAGACCGGACCTCAAAATAGTCACTTTTCTTTATAACGACCGATTACTGTTAAAACTGACTATTTCAAACTAAAATGATCTAGGGTAACTCGATCTTAATCCTAAGCTAACTACGAACTCATGTTCATTCAGGATTATCCTTTGATATGCATAGGTGAGAGTAGTCCAAAAGTACTGTTCAATAAGTCTCCCATTTTGGGGATAAGACTGGATAGATAGCTAGGGGACATAGCGATGCAAGATGGAATTCACTCCTACATGACCTAGGGTTAGCAGATAAGTTGTTCTTTTAAGTGTTGATTGATAATGGGCAGAAATGCACGTTATCATAGTACTAAGTTCTTAAACAATGCTAGTTTGCATTGATAAAATATGTTAGATTGCATCCAAAAAACATTAAATTCATAACATTGCGGTCGCATACGGTCATCGCATAGAAACAGTTGATTTTTGTCTTTTTATGCAAAATATGCATTGACGCAAGGCGAAAAGAGCGATCATAATAAATCAGCGGATGAGCGCAGCATTACTGCAAGGCCTTGCGGTGATTTGTGTTCATCATCATCTACTCAAGAAGGATTGCCACATAGAGCCGGCACAACTTGGTGGGTGCATCTGGGTGAAGGGCATAATTAATTACGATGGAACAGAAAGCTGATGACAGTCGAATCTGAATTAAGTTGTCAGTCGCAAACGATAACAAGTACACTAAGCTTTTCGGTGACAAATATTTGGCGCATCAGCCAGAGAATTAAAGCCATCCCATCTGTGCAATCATAAGAGAGAAGCCGCCTTTCACCCCAGAAGCTCTATAAATACCGAAGGCAGCCTTCAGAAAAGGAGTTCGGAGAGTTAGAAAATTTTTCCTTAGATAGGTTAGCCTTGTTCTTAGATTTTATTTTTTTTTTAAGGCAGAAGCGAGAGAAGGAGGTTGTGTTGACAGATCATTCTGGTAAGCTTGGGAGAGTGCTAGAAGCTTCAAGATCAGAGAGAGGATCAGCTCCTGCGGAAGCAGGAATATCTTTTGAACCGAATAGAGATTGCCAGTGTAAAAGCCTCAGTTAGCAAGGGATTTCTACCAGGCTCTTTACCTCTACCTTCCATTGTTATTTTGTATTCAAACTCATTTATAGAAATAGAATTTACTTCTCTATATCTTTTTACTTTCTGTTTATCAAGCATGAGTAGCTAAATCTGTTGAATAGGTTGAGAAGCATTTAGCTAGCACAACTGGGGATCGTCATTCTATTCGTTTATCTTGTATTATGTATGCTTCATTCATCCATTAGAGATACTCAGGAGGGTAGTCTAAGGATAGAATCTAGGCTTCAGAAAGTCAGGTTAGAATCTAGGCTTGGGAGAGTCAGATTAGAACGCATAATCAAGAGATAAAAGCTTAGGAATAAGTACTGTTTGTTATTACCGCATCGCATGCATTCTAGAGATAGGGTACAATTGTATGCGGTCACTTTGTCTTTTCGTGCATCTTGCATCATCACATAGGAAAAAAGTAGAGACTTAGGGATAAGCTCGATGGACACTTTTGCATATAACACATACGTCCTACACTTAGGAGCATCGCATTTGCATTGGAAAATGACTTGTTGTGCATGGGTGTAGCATGATCGCATAGTCTGATGCATTCTCAAGTAGCACTAGCTAAAGACCTTCTCAACCCATTCATCCGCATACTCAGTGCATCTATCACACAATCAGAATTTTCTCAAATCCGCCACATTTGTTTATTTTTTTCATTACTGCAATCAACAAACAAACCAACAATTAATTGAGTTACCGGTTACCATAAAGTTTTCCAAAAATTACCACCGCAACCTGTTTTCCCAAGTCCCTCAGTTCAACCTTAGACTTACCAGGAAACTCAGTGGGGTTTACACTTGAATTCCACTGAGAAAACTTGAGTGCTCAACGCAACTCGATCAACGCATTTCATCCATAATTCCACATCATAAAATAACGCATCACTAATGCCAGTCTTAAACAACGGGGCCTCACCCTCTCTTAGTAGATAAGGTCATGATTTATAAGTTATACTTTAAATCAATTGTTCAATAGAGGATCAGTGGGAGTTTAAGAATCAAGATGTATTTACAGTGGTCAAACGATAATTTGACCCAACTGTAAACATAAACGACCTGTGAAGAATTGACTTACTGATTATTGTTAAAATGGATAGAAATACATCTACAGTGAGATGAGTGCAACTATCGAGCTATAATGGTATGCCTTGATAGTTAACGAATAGTAATTAATTCGATTTAAAAAGTTTAAACCAATTAATTGCATATCGTTAGAGCTCATGATCTGTAGGTTCATAAGGTTCCTCTACTAGCTCGTAAATCGGATTAGTAAATTGAGTATTTTAGATGAGATTTAAACTTAGAGTTAAGAATTTGAAATGTTCAATTTCAATTAATTGTATTCGATACAATTGAAATGTTTAATTTTATCGAAATTAAATAAAGTTGGAGAATAAATTAATGTTTAAATTATGATTTAAATATTAATTACATGAAATTGAATTCATTGTAGTGGAATTTGTCGGAACATCATTGTTCAGCGGAAGTGACCAAGATCCATAAGTACTCTAATTCATTAATTTTGGCAGAAATGAAAACATGCTCAGCAGAAATAAATGGGTTTCGTGACATACCTTTGTAGAACTTCCTCAAAACTTGTATTCCAGCTGCAAATTTTCTTGTTGTAGACCACCCCTAGATCTTTTCTACTATCCTCTTAGATTCAGTTGTGGGACTTAAAATAAGCCTGAATTAAGAGAAGTTGGATGCTCACAGCAGCAACCCAACGGAAGAACTCCTTTCTTCTCACGAATTTTTCAGAAACATTTGATCGGTTGCATTTCTTCAAAATCACATCAATCTCTTCAATATATTGCAAACATTCATACAAAGACATACAAATAAAAATAATTTTCTATTTTTGTGATTTTTCCTTCTTTTTCAATTTTTCAAATATTGATTTCATAAATTAATTATTTTAATAAAATAAAAAATTATTAATTTTACAAAATTAATTTCATAAATTAATTTTCTTAATAAAAATAATAAATAATTATTTAAACAATTTAAATAATTCTTACATAATTCTATCTTCAAAGATTTAAATCATATTTAAATATTATTTCTCCAATTTCATTTAATTCTAATTTGAACATTTTAAATTAACTTATCACGCTACTCTAGAGTTAATACATTTACGAGCTAGTAGGGGGACCTCGTAGGCCTACAGATCATGGGCTCCAACGATCCGAGATTAATTGGCTAAACTCATTACACCGAACTAACCCCCATTCGTTAACTAATGGGTGATTCCACTAAAGCTCATAGCTGAATTCCCCTCACTGTAGATATATTATGTCCACTCGATATAACCATGATTAGTAAGTTAACCCTTCACAGGTTGTTCGTAATAACGGCTGGGTCGAATCTCTGTTTTACCCTTGAAATTACCTCTTGTTCCTTAAGTCCTACTGATCCCCTAATGAACAATTGATTTATGATCCGATCAACAAATCAAATCCCTCTCGGGCCAATGAGAGGGTGGGGCCTCTTGTTCAAGATTCAGAAACAGCACTTGAAGGGAACAACCTCTCTACTAACCCTAATCGGGTAGAAGTGAATTCCGTCTTGCACCCTATGTCCCCAGCTATTCATCTGATCTTATCCCCAAAATGGGAGGCTTATTGAGCAGAGACATTTGGTCTACTCTCACCGTTTGCAGATCAAAGGATAATCCCAAACAAACAGAAGTTCATAGTTAGCTCAGGATTAAGGTCAAGTTACCTAGATCATCGCTTTGAAATAGTCAGTCTTAAACAATAAACAATGTTAAAAAGTAAGAGTGACTAGTTTCATGGTCCAATCTTGCACAAAACTCATTTGTACAGGACACCCCCACTCCTCATGTCATAACATGCACGAATTAGGATCATTTCGCATGTAGTACTTTACAACTCTTTGTAACAACTACAGAGTAGGTCGCATCCAATAGTGTTACCAGAATAAGGCACCCAACCTTATTCATATACTATAGATCATTTTGACTATTTACTCGAACCTCATTCACTTGTATGTCTCCACATAAAATTCAAGTATTCATGTAATAGTCAAGGGACTTTAGGTTTATTGGATTTCTAAAAAACAATATATTCAATAACAACTTATTGAATTTTCAGAATAAGTTCTACTGTTTACAAATCACGCGTTTTAGGACATAAAACCCAACAGAATTAGCATTTTATTAATTTAATATTAAGATATTAAATTAACAAAATAATTAAAAGGTTTAATTAAATTAGATTTATTTAAAATTAATTAATTGAATTAATTTTATAAAACTAATATATAAATAAATTAGTTTATTTAAAAAAATGATTTAAAAATCAATTTGTTGTTTTAAAAACAATTTGGACAGTGGAATTTTCCAAATAATTGGAAAATCCCACTTTGGTGCTAAGCACCTTACTCAATCTCCACTCAATTCTTCAATTGATTCATGAAGCAGGTGTTGGCCATCATGCACACATACTGTATAAGTACCAATCTGCTGCTGAAAAAGAAAACCTACAACCCTATCTCAAATTCATCTAATTCCAGCTTAATTTAAGTGTTTCCACCACACAATCTATGGCTATATGAACATCCATAATTAGCGCATAACTAGAAGTAGTATCGCATCATTGTAAGCAATTTATATCATCAATCCAAACGTGTTACATGCACCATATTGAAATCTATATTCATTCATCCTCTCTTGCGTCAAACCATCTACTTTAGCACCACTCACCATGTAATCAAAATATTTTGAGCCAAAAGATGCCACAATCCATTGATCATATATGCCCTTGTAAGTTGCCAGTGTTGGCATGATATACTCTCCAAGGGCCAGGTTAAAGGTCCGAGTTTTTTTTCTTGTAGATTGCAAAAATGTGCTAAGGAAAGTAATATGAAGCATAGTGGTGCTAGAAAGACGATGAGATCTTTCATGGAAATGTACGAAGGATAGGAGTCATACACAATTATGCACCCTTCATTCACATCAATGGCCAGTATAACACAGTATTGACGATAATTGATAAGATTGTGAGCATAGTCAACTTCTGCCCATCCCCTTAAACATAGTTTTTAATGTACCATTGTGAATGTCCCACACAAAATTATTCCTGAAGTATTTACTGCGTAAATATCTAGTTGTTTCATCTTCAACCCTTCTCAACACTATTGGATTAGGTGACTGCAACAATCCTGTCATCAATAGGAATTCTTCTTTGGAGAAGGTTAGGATTGTCCCATTGAGATCAAAGGTCATTGCATCATCTCTATCACTTTCCAATTCCCTTAGCAAGATATAATGGACCAGTGGCTTGCTCAATTTGATGTCCATATCTACAAACCGACCAAAGATCGTCTTTCTAAAGAGAGCAAGTTGAACAGTTGTAAGCTTCCCCTTCACGATCTTATTTGCAGTCCCAATGTGAGAGGATAATCTGGTAACTTGGCCTAAAAATCGATCCCGGGATGCAATCTTGAATTATCAAGCCATGCTGCAAGGAAAAAAAAAAGAAGAGAAATTTAGCATTTTGTTAAATACTCAATTCTCGATGCATGCTTCACGATCCACGATGCATGCTACTCGATATCTGATGCATGTTACATGATGCTCGATACATGTTCCATGACACTCAATTACTAGTTACATGGGACTCAAGACTAGATGAACTATGATGGACACTGATTTTGAATATCACTCATGTTGGGATTGGTGTCCTAATTCTCCCGGAGTCTCATTGTTTGTAATTATACACATTGTTTATTAATAAAATAAGTGTTATTTTATTATGGCATTTACTCATATCCAATAAACAAAGTTCCATGGTTATCTTATGTAAACTTAAACATGCATATAAGATATACAAGTGGATCATGCCTTAAGTGATAATCTAAATAGGTCTATTGTATAAGGATTAAGGTGGGATACCTGATCCTAGTGACACTACGAATATGGCCCGCTTTGTAGGGGTTTGCAAGTGTTGTAAACTCCTACAGATGGTAGATCCTGACCATTCATGTAGAGACATACGAGTAGAAGTATCCTATACAAAGAGTTTGTATAAGACCGGACCACGAGATGACTAGACTTTGTATATAACACCGTTGATACTTGAGACGTACATGTCACCTAAACGACCATAGGTGACATGAACTTAATCCTGAGTGTTTTGGGAACTCCTGCCTTTGAGGGTGGTCCTTTGATTAGTATGAGTGAGAGTGGCCAGATTGCCAACTCAACATGCCTATCTTTTTGGAGACTTGTCTGGTTTGGGAGTTGGGAACTCAGTTACACAAGATGGAATTCACTCCTTCCCTGAAGCAGGGGTAAGTAGATAGATTGCTCCCTTAAAAGCTAATTCTAGGGCTTGAACATAGTGGCCACAGCTTCTCTTTAGAAGAGAGGACTCGATCATAGTAGGACTATGAATTATGTTCATTAGAGGGATCAGTGGTACTTAAGGAGTTAGATGTAACTACAGAGGCATAACGGTTATTGGCCGAGCTGTATTTACGAGCGATCTGTGAAGGGTTGTCGCACTGTTAAATGGTTAAGATGAACACATAATATATCTGTGGTAAGGAGAGTTCAGCTGTCGATCTTTAGTGAAGTACTTGAAAGTTAATGGATGGTGAATCTCGTGACTAAAGAGTTTAGTCAGTTATTCACGTATCGTTGGAGCTTTGAGCTACAGGTCCATAAGGTCCCCTTGATAGCTCAATTGATTCAATTTAGATCAGTTCTTGGTGTTGATTTGAAATGTTCAAATTGACAAGAGGTAATTCGATTATATATGATATGATCGGTGTGGTGTATGAGAAACATCTAGTGGAGGGTTAATATAAATGAGATTTACATTAAGGACCATGGAATAGAAAAAGAGCTATAGTTTATATGTTTCATGAGATGAAATATTAAAACTATAGGCTATAAATATAGTATGGTAAGTTAGTTATCATATATATTTATAATAATATTAATTATTGTATAATTATCTCTTTTTCTCTAATAACTAATTGAGTGGGAGGTTATTGGTGGTTTCATGGTAACCGTGAGATAAAAAAATAAAGGAAAAATGTTTTCCTAAATTTAGTTAATGTTGATTTTTTTTCCAATCTCAGAAAGTTCTCACGAAAAGGTTATCAAGTAAATTAGATTTACTAAACGACAGCTTCGAGAGACTAGACGATCGTGGAGTGTTCTTACACGATAGACACTCAGCTGGACGATTAGCTAAATGATCGCATAGCTTTAGCTAAACGATCACATAGCTTTTAATAAATGATTGGGCATTGACCTATATGATAGGCTTTATCTTCTCCCATTTGCTCAATCATTTACATGATTTTCCTCCTCTGGTCTTATCCTTTAGCCAAGTCCACATAGAGCTCACACTTTGGATTATCACACTGAGAATACCGAGGTAACCTTTTTGGTGGTGTCATACTCAACTCGACATAGTCGAGGTTCTATGGAGGCCATTCATGGTGTTCGAGGTGTTCATGATCTTGGAGATCACTTTGTTCGAGTTCGCTGTGATCGTGCGGTGTAGCAGTCGTGCTAATCGAGCGTTCGTGGTTGTCGTCTTGCTGTGAATGATCGTTCATGATCAAGGGTCTTGAAGATGAGTCTTCAAAGGTTTGTTAATTCCTTCCCTTGATCATGTAGTAAAGCATGCTGTAATTTCGATTTTGCGCATAACCGTATTGTTTCCGTTTATGACTGTAATTGTGTATGTTCATATATGATTGAAATTTGGAAAGATCCTTCCAGTACTCATGGAAATCCTCGTGTCTGATTTCCTTCAGCACAATGTTCCTTATTTACAACAAAAAAAAAAAGAAAAGAAAAGAAAAAAAGAAAATAAAAACTATTGAAACCCTAAACCAAAACCCTAATCCCTAATCTTGTGGTTCAGAAATACAAAAGAGGAATTTAAATCATTTGAACTCGACCATGCAAAAACATCAAGCAAAGAGTAGAGAGAATCAAGGGAGAACCATTCGAAGTCAATAGTACAAAAATGAAAATGTAACCTAAATGCAATAAAAAAAAAATGAGTGTCAAGTAACAAGTTGCATGCAAATGAAAAAAAATTATAAGAATAAAAATAAAAAATAAAAGTTACTTGTTGCAAAGAGAATCGAGGGAGAATCAAATTCAAATGGGAGTAGTTGGGTCTCTGGTGAAAATCGGGAAGACAAGATAGAACTGGTGAAAGTATTCCAAATGACAGTAATGAAGTGAGGCAACGAGTTTTAAGTGGGTGCTTAAGAATTCAAAGAATTAGGATGATATCGAGGCATGTGCATCAAGGATCGAGTATAATGTGGTGAATATCGTAAAAAAATCCATCGTTTATCAAGGATCATACATCGAGTAATCGGGTATCGTGCATCCAGGATTAGGAGTGTTCAAATAACCTGACAAACCAACCCAAAATATAAGGGTTGGGTTGGGTTGGGTCAGTTTTAATTTTGGGTTGGGTTGGATTAAACTTTTATGTTTTTTTTTTTCAGTTGGGTTGGGTCTAGAGTTACATTTTTTAAAAAAAATTTGGGTTGGCCCAATCCAACCCGAATTACTAATGTTTTTGTATATGTGTGTGTATATATATATATTAACTTCTAGGGTTTCTTTCTTTTTTTGCCACTTGCGATTTCTCTCCCACCATATTAGCAATTTTGCACCTGCCCACTACGGCTCTACCTCACCACTTCATCTCTTTCATCTCTCTCAATTCCACTTCGTCTCTTTCTTTCATTTTTCTCTCATGTAGGGTTTCTCAAAGGACTTTGATCTTGCAAGTTTCATCTTCTTCGAGGTTTCGTCTTCTCCATTTCTCTTTGATCGTCTGCTTTTGGGTCGATTTCCTGACACCCTAACTTTATTTTTTTGGGATTCCAAATTGTTGCTTCATTTCACATTACCTTGATTGACAATGGTTGGTCATATCCCTTGTTGTTCGGCTTTTTTGGGTTTATTTTAAATTTATTGACAATAGTTGTTTGGTTCTACTTCCTAAATGCAATTGGTAAGTCCCTTGCCTCTTCCTCCATTATTTTCTTATTACATGTCCTCATTAGTGTTTAGTGTATTTTTTTTTCTTTTACTTTCTTAAGTTACTAATGTTTTCCTTGATACATTGTTATAGGCTTTAATCTGTTGTCTTTCATTTTCATCAGCTTCAGTTCATGTTCGTCAACTCCAAGTGTTATTAGTCGTTGTTCAGCTTCAACCTGACAACCCAAATCAAAATTTAAGGGTTGAGTTGGGTTGGGTTGGTGATCTTATTCAGGTCATTTGGGTTGTCAACCCGACTAACCCAAATTTTCAAGTTGATCAAAAAAATTCTTTGAACCTAATCCAACCCAACCCGTGTATACCCCTATCCAGAACACCCAATTTTAATCAAGGATCGTGTATGTTGGATCGAGGATGATGTAGTGAACATCAAGCAAAAAGCTATCGTTTATCGAAGATTGTTAATCGAGTAATTGTTATTGTGCATCGAGTGCCTCTTATCGTACAAGTGCGCAAGTAAATTCCAGGGATGAAATGGTAAACTCACATGTGTTGATGCAAGTTGAAGGCTGCTATTTATTGAATTTTAAACAAGGTGTTGGAGGGAAATCCATCACTAAAGGGTGGAACTTACTTTTTTGTCCCAAAAAGGTAAATATTGGTCTGACAAGGTCCAAGGGTGATGAATGTCATGGAGGTGAATATCCCCTTTTTAGTTTTCAATTTGAAAAATAGGCGAAAATAAACAAATAAAAATGTAAAAATAATAGCCAACCTCCACACACATGCACACATTTTTCAATTAGTCTAAGTTGCTACTATGTCATATAACACATGCCAAATATTTAATTGAATAGCTGAGTGGGCTACATAAAAATTGTGCAACACCTAAATATTTTTCTTCTTCAATATACTCGAAAGAAAAATACTTAAGTACATCTTGAATTTCTTCCATCTTTGTGCATCCCACTTAAGGTTCAACCACAAGCTAACATGTGGCAAAATTTTCTTTTCTAAAAAAGATACTTTTTCATAAATTTTTTTCTTTTTTAGTTGAAGGAGATGCATGAAAATAGGTGTAACAATATATACCACCTAACTATTGTTCTATTCTCTCAAAATAGGATTGATACGTGCAAGTGCACACATCGAGTAATAATATAGTTAAAACAGTCAAGAGACCGAGTATCGCCCTCTGAAAATTTAGTTTGATAAATTATTAACTACTAAGAAATCTTTCTAATTTTATCTAAGGGACTAAATTGTGATGAAAATTTATCTACTTTAAACCAAAAAAGCAAATAAATAGTAACAACGGGGTGATCTCAAGAAAAGACACGTCGTAAGGACTAAATGACTTTGTTAACCAATTAACTAAATTAATTATTCTAACCTTAGATTGATTTTTATTCTAACTATAGGCCTAGAAGTCGTTTATCTAGGTTTGAGCTCAACCCTTTCTAATACTTAATTACCAATTCACTTTCATGCAATTAATTAATTAAGCCCCGCACTAAGTTCCTTCTGAAGGAACCAATGAAGGTCCAATGTGAAAGCGGGGATCGGGTCCCAAAAATTATTATCACAGAATACAAAATTTTACATAAACAATATTATGCATAAATACAAATTAAATTTTTACAACATGCAAAAATAAAGAGGAAAAGGGAGAAAAATAATACCTTTGAAGATCACAAATCTTCACGTATTTTCTTTTCTCCGAAATGGTCACGTACTACAACAAACTCAAAATCCTAATAGTCATCACCAATTAGAGCCTTCTATATTCTCTGGGATGAGAATCACAGGAGTTTGTGGGCTTTGTGAATACTGAAGATAGAAAGAGATAGAGAGGAAATTGAGAGGGAAAAGGAGACTGAGAGTTTTTCTTTGTTCAATTTTTAACAAAGAGCTCTCTATATTTTCTTCCACAAAATTTGTGAAGAAGAACAAATCCAGAATCACCACACTTACACACGTAGTTGTGGTTGAGAGAGATGAGGGGAGGGAAGTTATTTCCCACTCTAAAAAAATTCAAAAATTAAAATTAAACAATAAATTAATTTTAATTTTAAAATACATATATAAAAAATTGAAAAATTAAAATTAAATAATAAATTAATTTTAATTTTAAAATACATATGTGTGTGTGCGTGTGTGTGCGTGCGCTCGTGTGTGCGCGTGTATGCGTGCGTGCATGCATGCATGTGTGTATGTGTGTGTGTGTGCGCGCTATAGTTTAATATTGTGTCGTATACAATATATAAACTATAGTTTTAATTCTCTCATTAATGGTATTTAATATAAATCTCACTTATATTAAATTCAATTATATGAATTCAAATCATATAATTAATATTTGAATCATATTCAAATATTTATTTCCTCTCAAATAAACTTTATATTATAATATATCAAATACATTGTAGTAATTATATCATATATAATTAAATTAAATTAATTATATCACATATAATTAATTCCCTAAATTAATTTAAACAATTCAAATTAATCCACAATTGATTCTCTTTAAATCACTGTTGACCTATAGAAGGGACCTCATGGACTTGTAACTTGAAGCTCTATGGTACTTGAATAATTAATTGAACTCCTTTAATTAAATTATTCAACATCCATTAACTGTCGGGCACTCCACTGAAGACCGATAGCTGCACTCTTTGCACTATAGATATATATCTGTGTCCATTGGATATAACCAGTCAACAGTGCTATAACCCTTCACAAAATGCTCATAAGTACAGTTAGGCCAAAATTACCATCTTCCCCTTGTAGTTACAACTGACTTCTTAAGTATCACTAATCCCTCTAATAGACAATAAGTAATAGTCCAACTATGACCCTTCTCGGACCAGGAGAGTGTGTGGTGCTACATTGTTCAAGCCCCGGAATCAACCCTTAAGGGAGCAATTTATCTACTTATACCGACATCGGGGAATGAATGAATTTCGTCTTGTGCAATCGTGTTTCCAATTCCTCAATCAAACAAATCCCTAAAATGATAGGCTTATTGAGTCGGCGATCTAGCCACTCTCACCCATACAAATCAAAGGACCGCCTTCATAGGCATGAGTTCATAATTCACTCAAGATTCAAGTCATGTCACCTATGGTCATCCTAGTGAAATATAAATCTCAATTATGAACGGCGTTATATAATGAGACTAGTCATTTCGTGGTCTGATCTTATACAAACTCCTTTTTGTAGAATATCTCCGCTCACATGTCTCCACATGAATGAACAGGATCAAATCACAATTGTAACATTTATAAAATGGGTCATATTCGTAGTGTCACCAGGATAACGTATCCAACCTTATCCATCTAATACAGACCATTTAGGTTATCTCTTAAACATGATTCACCCGTATGTCTCTACATACATGTTTAAGCTACAGATGATAACCTTGGATGTTAGTTTATTGGTTTGTGAGTTTAATGCTACTAAATGTCAAATAAAACATCTTATATTTTATTAAATAAATAAAATGTTTGTACAATACAATTACAAACTACAGAACCCTAAGAGATTTAGGACATCAACCCCAACACCTTCATCATTAATCTTTATTAATCTTCTATCATTTTCATTCATACTTGATTAACAGTTTAACATGTTAGATCTAACCTGACATCATCTCTT
Organism: Benincasa hispida; assembly: GCF_027475165.1. Classification (NCBI taxonomy): domain Eukaryota; kingdom Viridiplantae; phylum Streptophyta; class Magnoliopsida; order Cucurbitales; family Cucurbitaceae; genus Benincasa; species Benincasa hispida. Next base: position 15,223,330 of record NC_143482.1, read on the forward strand.
AAGTAAGAATTAAGTAATTATCATCCAAACGGTGGCCAATTGTTCAAAAACACTAAGATTAAACATGCTAAAATAGTTTATGCATTCAACAAATCTAAGAAACAATTAAAATAGTTTGAAGAAATTCAAAAACTATGTCAAAAATCCTAAAGACTACGAACTCAGCAACTCATAACTACAATATAAACAAAAAGACAATCCACATTGCATCCAAAATACAAAGAAACAAAAGCTTAATAGGGAAAGAGATACAAGTTAGGCTTTTAACTATCATCCTCAAGTTTAGAATCACCCTCCAACGATCTTCTCATTCATCCACTCCTTTGAAAACTCCAAGACGTCACCTCTTGTCCATAATTTGGCTCTAATGGAGGCCCCTAAAACTAGCATAAAAAAAACATGTATTTATAAAAATGGGAATAATATCGCGATGTTGTCTAAAAAAACAAGTGTCTGTCGTGAAAATGTTCCATAACGCTGCAACTCTACCCTGTTTCTTTAATTATGTTCGTAGTGCTATGGATGGTGCCATGCAGCGTCGCAACGCACTGTCCACACTCGTTTTAAGCTCTAATTCTCATCCCTTTTTACCTTTTTTCTTACCCTAGATCAAACTTTGACCTTTCTTGGGATATTTTTGTCATTTTTTATGTTCATATTAGCTCATCCCAATTCAAATGCTCGATTTCTATAAATTAAATATAAAAAATATCAATGAATATAAATTAATAATAAAATTAACTAAATTCTAAGTCCATGAAAGCATTTTTTTATGCTTTTGAAGAATCCCACAACAACCCTATTCAATTCTGTTGTTTTTTAATTTATGTATTTATATCTAAACATTCATGCCCTTATCTCTATAATTATTTGGGATAGTTGCAAATATAGACATTAGACCCAAAGTATTAGCAAATCTAACATAACGTAAAAAAAATTACAAATATGACCTAATTTAAATAGAGTGATAGACAATATTATTGGTAGGAATCTATGACCATACCACTGGTAAGAGTCTATCAACGATAGAAGTCTATCCTTGATAGACTTGGCTATATTTACAATTTTTTTAAATGATGTTATACACTTGGTTATTATTCCTAAAAATGCTATCAACTGCAATTACCCTAATTTTTTTTTCCATAATATACCTTCAAATCTAAAACACTAGCATCCAACTTCGACTTCCGGTTGCACACCTTTCTCACCTTGCTTCACATTCTTTCCTTTACATTCTAACCATCGATTAGATTGGTTTATAATTATAATATGGTAAGTTTTATTTTTTTTTTCTAATTGCTAATAAATTATTGGTAGTTATGATTTGAATCTTATATGGTTTAAATTACGTACTTTAGCCCCCATTTGATAAATGTTTTTGGTTTTTTATTTTTATTCTTTAAAATAAAACTTATAAAAAAGACTTCTATCTATAAATTTGTTTGTTTGGTTGTACTTTTCTCTTCAAAAATCAAACCAAAATTTTAAAACTTAAAAAAAAATCTAATTTTTAGAGACCTATTTTTTTTTATATTTAGAATTAACAAGCATAAAAATTTAGAAAACTAAAATGAAAACAGTTATTAGTGTTAAATAATTCTTGTTTTGATTATATTTGTTAGTTAGACTTACATTCTATTGTTTCTAGAAGATAGATTTTGGATGAGGTTTTGTATGTGTGTTTGATGTAAGTATTTTGGTTAATTATTACTTCTTAATTGATGGTTAAAGAAACATAATTTTATCATTTATTCGATTTTATAAACTTTTTGCCATAGTTTAAAAATGGAACTTCTTATTTGACTATTCTTCTTGCCAACCTCATTTTTAAATTGGAGATTTTTTTTAGAAAAGAAAAACAGTTTAAATTGGAGACTTTTGTTAATTACACCTAACTCTTGAATTTTAATGAAATATAATAATTTTTTCTTTCAGATAATTAGCAATATTATATCTTTTAAAAGTTGCAAATTCGACACAGCTAAAATCTGTTTGGAATGGTTGTATCTTTTAAAATAATTACTAATGACTGTGCTTTAAAAAAAAAAACTATAATATAGAGCATATTAAGATGTGAACAAATTGGTTATAATATTTTGTAAATAAATACTAAATTACTGCAAAATCTAAAAGCTAGTCGAAATTGATTTTAAAAAGAACGATCAAACAAGAAAAGATGAATATTTTTTCTAAAAATGCACCGACATTATTAGATAACACTCAACATTATATATTCATATTCCGACAAAAAGGCCAAACATGTCTAGACAAACTCTTAATTTCTTTTTTTAAAAAAATTACTCATTTCGTTATTTCAATACCCATATCGTTTTATTCTTTATTAATTTATAACAAAAATTTATCATTATTCAACTCTTAATTTATTAGAAATTTAGAAAAGTAGAGGAAGAAAATTGGGGAAATAAACTTATTAGTCAAAAGATTTTAGGTGAGTCGTTTATAATTGAAGATGCACTTTTATTTTGGAGAAGAAAATAAAAAATAAAAATAAAAAAATAATAAAAAAATGGAATTAAATATAATATCCGTTTGAAGAATATTAAGACCGCGTTTTGGTTATTTTGGTAATTTTGAAATTAAAAAATGGGTGTGTTGGCCAATGATGGGTCTAGTCAATTTGGGGTTCAAAACTTGGTCAATATTGATCAGCATAGACCAAATTCCAATATAGTATTATGGAACAAAATTTGTGACATCACTTTGGAAAAAATATATATATAAAAAAATAAGTATTAAAAAATAAAAGAAGATGGAAAAACCATCTTTCTACGTTTATACATGCACATGTTTTAACATTTAAAATTTAATTTCTATTTGTATAGTATGACAAATCATTTTTACGTTTTTTTATATGAAAATTTAAAAATATTGAAAATATGAAAAAAAAAAAATCAAATTAATTTGATATTATATTTAGATATAATTGAATTTATAACCAACTTTAAACAAATTGAAAGTTAGATAAAATTAAATTTGATAATAAAAGATAAATTCAAATATAAATTGGAGATAAAAATCATGAAGTTTTTGTTTATTGTGATTAATTCGATAAGTAACTAAATAAAAACTAATTTGGCAATAAAATATAAATTTAAATATAATTTGGGAAAGAAAAATTAGCAAGGGAGCTTGTTTATCTACAATATTCATAATCTCATTTTCATTTAAGTTTCAACAACTCTATCAACCACAAAACCTACGAAAGAAGTCTTGTAGAAACATAACAAAAATAACAAGATTACAAAAATGAATACTTATTTGTTTGTCAAAAAGACAAATTGATGGTATAATAATATAATAAAATGATAATGAATAAAAGGTGATTGAAAAATTAAAAAAAATGATAAAATTTAAATGAAATATAGAGTTTGTTAGATGATAATATGTATAAAATATTAAGTAAAACCTAATTAAGATAAAAAAAATTAATATGAATTTAAAATAATAAAAAACCAATAAAATAATCTAAAATCTAAGAATATATTATAAATTAAAATCAAAATAGTAATGAATAAATTAAAAATTAATTAATTCTGAATATTTTCGAAAAGTTGTCAAATCAAATCAAAATAGATATGAAACTATCAATTCAAATTTAAAAATGGGAGAAAAATTAAACACATTTATCTCTTGAATCTATTAGGTTGAAGTCTCATAATTGACGATTTCATTTACACTGTATTTCTATTAAGAATTGATACAGGGTCTCATAATAGACGATTCTATTTACATTGTATTTCTATTGAGAAATTATACATGGTATAGCAATTACATAGTACTAGAAAAAACTGTTAATCGATCATACCAAGGGCAATTTGGGGATTAAAAAATATATGTCATGTGCATGGCACGCTTTTGTCAAAAATTTTATTATTTTCATTTTTTTTTTTTTTACAAAAATCAAAAGGCATCCTCGATTTTACTATTTCCTCCAATTTCTCTTATAAATAGTTGTCCACACTACTATTATATTTATTGGTGTCCCAAACATGGACGGAGCTAGCCCCTAACTTACCAAATAATGAAAAGTAATTTTAATGGATTGAAAATAGTTTTTTTTACAAAAAAAAAAAAAAAAAAAAAAAAAAAAAAAAAAAAGATATATATATACTTTTTGGGCTTAAATTTGAGGTTTAGTTTCAATTTGGTCCATATATTTCAAAATATTATATATAAATTAAAACAATTAATTAACATTAACACTAAAGTCTGAAAGTGGATACTTAGTAAAAATTTGAGATTATAAATGTAAATCTTGAAACTTATTGTGCAAACTGAAACAAAATTCAAATCTCCTTAATAAAATTGTGACATTTTGAAATATTCAAACTAAATTAAGATCAAACTCAAAACTTAATAGTTAAAAGTATAACCCTTTGAAATATAGAGATCAAATAAAAACTAAATTCAAAATCTATAGTTATTTAAAAAATGATAGTCATGAGTGGTGGACTAGTTTTGTAAGAAAAAACACAAATATTTTTTCAAAAATTAGTTAATATAAAAAGTTTCTTTTGAAAACTTATTTTTCAAAACTCCTTCTAGATGTAATCTAATTTAATTTTGACAATATTTTCTTGAGAAACTATATAATTTGAGATCAAAACAAATATAATTGATCTAAAATTTGTACTTTTAATAAGATGTTCTATTTCGTCACTCCACATATTGCCAATATATACATATAGACCCCACTTTTTCTTTAATTTCATGTATGGTATTTTAGGAGTATCAAAGAAAAAAATTCAATTGAATCTCTACTCAATAAAGTTGAACTGATTTAATAAAATGATGATTTCACATTTAAAAATATTATTTCTATGAGTTGATTACTTTGTTAGTATAATCAAGGAATGTCAAATAAGGGAAAATGTACATGAGCTCTATATAAGTTTTATATATTATCTCTAGAGATATTTACAGGTCATAATGGGATCGGAGATATCATTCCTCATCTTTGTTCTCACTTCCCATTTCATTATCTATCCTTGTGAAATTTTTCACGGGGATCAAGGCGGGGTTCAGAAAATTTTTCCTCGTTACTTTATATATATATATATAAAGTCAATTAATTTAAATCAGTAATATGAACAAATTTTAATTAAATAATTAACTTTATCAATGAATTGTTTATTATGATTAGTTTTATATGACAATTTGAATTTAAAGATAAATAACTCAAATTTTGACCTAAAAAACTAATTAATTTTTGTTAATAGAAAGAAATAAATATGAATCAAATTATTCACATATATAATCTAAATTTAAACATATTCATTACATTTTCCAATAAATAATCAAATTTAAAATTTAAATGTAATATTTATGTAATAATAATAACAACATAACATTAGATAACTATACTAAATAAATATGTAAAAATTAATCGAGGTGGGGACAAGGAACAGGGTGGGGCCGGGGCCGAGGGTGGGGATGGGGAATGCATTCTCCGTCCCCGTCCCCTTTTAGCTCACGGGGAATTTTTTTCCACACTTTCTCCTCCATTCCCCACCTAATCAGGGAATTCCCGCAGGCCCATCTCCATGGGGAAATTAGACATCTCTAATTTTGTCACATAATGCTATAAAAAAAATGGTAAGAGCTTTATGTTAGGAAGTATAGTATTTTAGGTCTTGAATTCAATTTGTTATTTTTATTTTTAGCTCTATGCTGATTATTGGACTTCACCATCATCCGTTGCAATTTTTTATCTAAGATTATAAGCATTCAGGTAAAATTGACCAACTTACTTGTGATATGTTCAGACCTTGAGTAGGAAACTAGCTCCCCGTACCTCCTAATATTCAATCACAAGATAACCTTTTCTACCTCTCTCTTGAATTTGTTTTGATTGATTTTTAGGGTTTCAATGATGGATGATTAGGGGTTCTTAACACACAAAAAGATTATGATATCGGATCCTCGATTGGAATCACTCATCAACTCCTAAATTTTGGATAAGAAATGATATTCTGAAAGGTTATATTCTTGAAGCTATTAATTTTGTGCATGGATCATACTGCTTTTTTCTTGCTGGCTTCTCATCTTAAGCCTTATTATTTGACTAATATCTTTCAAATATATTTTGGTATTTAGAGAGTGATGCTTATTAATTGTCTTTTTTTTTCTCTTTCCTTTATGATCCACTAGTTCATTATGCAGATATGACTCACATGTATTCAACTAATGAACAACAAATTTTTGTTACTTTGTTGTCATATTTAGAGATGCTAAAACAAGCCATGAAAATATCTTTCCTTTTAGTAGTAATATTTTTGTATGAAGGACAAACACATAATAGAATTATGGGTGGACGTTTTTTCTATAGGCATCGAATTAGACAATTAAACTTTTTTCATCTAATACATGAGAGTGATTTAGCATGTTTTGAGTCCACATGAATGAATAGGAGATGCTTTACTATATTACGTCATATGTTTAAAACAATTGGTAAATTAAGAGGAACGACAAATGTAGAAGTTGAGGAGATGGTTGCAATATTTTTACATATCCTTGCAAATGATGTTAAGAATAGAGTTATAAGTCGACATTTGGCACATTCAAGAGAAACAATTAGTAGACATTTGAATACAATTCTTAATTCAATGTTACGGTTACATGAGTTATTACTTAAACAACCTAAGTCAATTTTTGCCAATTGCTTGGACGAAAAGTAGAAGTGGTTCAAGGTAATTTTACTTATTATAGTTTTAGTCATATTTAAAGGTTAGTAAGTGGCCTGAATTGATTTAGAGTTGATTTTTTTTCTTTAAGGGGGTATTTAGAATTGTTTAGGTGCATTAGATGGAACCTACTGGTAGCACCGAAAATGTATTATTTTTCACTCCTTAATTCGGGATCGTTAGGCTATTTAATGAGTTCAATTGACGTTTTTATAGCTCTCAAGTGTACAAGAGGTTGAATCAAGCGTTCGGTGCGAAAAGACGATAAAACGGCCAAGTTATGAGCTAAATTGCACAAAAAAGGGAAAGAAGGCCGAATAATCACTATTCTACCCTTAGTTGGAGCGTTGCAACGCTAAAAAAGGAGCATCACGCAATGCTCGGGGACAGAAGCTTCACATTTTCGTGAAGACATGGCATCGTTGCAACGCTACAAATATTAGACGGAGGCGTGCGTGTTGTCTGTTGCAGAGTTGCAAGCAGGTGTCACAGCGTTGTAGCCTTGCGACATCTGCTATAGAATGTAATATTGGCCGATATGTGAGATTATCACGCCATTCTTCCACTTTTTTACTTGTTTTCTTCTCCTCTCTACTGAGAACACTAATTCCTTACCATTTTTATCATCTTGAAGCTTGATTATTGTAATTTTGAAGGATGATTAGTGGCTAAAGTATTATATCTTAGGTTTGATTGTTTTCCTTCTTAGCTTAGTTTTGAGACTTGTTCTTGATAAAACATTGTTTAAACTCTTTTGTTTATGGGTTTTAATTTGATTGTATTGCAATGATTGGCTATTTCTTGTTATTGCTTGACAACCAATACTTGAATGTTGTTTTTCCATGCTCTTAATTTATCCTTGGTTAAGGTAATAAATTAATTAGGGACAAAGGGTTAATTTAACTTGCTCGTTGTGTGTTGACCATCGATGAGTAATGCTTTAATCAATCTTGAATTAAAACCATACTAAATAAATTAATTAGATAATGGAAATTAGTTTATTCATCTAGCTCCCAAAATTTAATGCGATTAGATCATTTAAGTTAGTAGGGATTCATCTAACTTAATTGAGCTAATTAGAACATTAAGACGACTAAAGTTCAATGATCGACTAAACTAATTTGGAAAGCACAACATCAAACCTGAGCTAGATCTTTTCATCGTTGATTTTCATAAATCTTCCCTTCTTGCCTTTGTTCTCATTTTTAATCTTGTGCATTTATTTTATTTTGTTTCTTTTTAATTTCACAATTCCAAACCAAACTCCCCCTTTTTCAATTACCATACTATGGATCTCCTAATTAAGAAATGGTTGTGGCTCTCTATGGATTTGATTATGCACTTCCCTTTACTACCTGTTTAGTAGAGTAAATCATGGGAAATTAATTTAGTGCAATATGATCTAACACTTACTAAATTTGGCACTATTGCAGAGGAACCAACAAATTTCTTAATTTTTTAGGCTTATAGTTCCTTTCTTGCTAATCCGTTTTCTCTTTTTGATGCATTCCGGGGGCTCTAGACTTTCTATTTTGAAGAAATTTATCAGGAGGAGCAAAGAATCAGAAGAAAAAGGAGACAGCAAGCTGCACATGAAATAAACATCCATGTTGAAGACACTTTAGAAGAAGAAAGTGCTCCTAAAAACGCACCACCAATCATGGCTGAACATGAAAAGACACTTAGGGAGCTCGCAGCACCTGATTTTACTCAACAGCCCCTTTGCATTGTCTATCCAGAAACAACATGTAATTTTGAACTGAATCTGGATTAATTCATTTACTCCCTTTCTTTTTTGGTCTACCAGAAGAAGATCTGCACAAGCACCTGAAAGAGTTCTACGTTGTGTGCGATGGCATCAGGCCGAATGGGGTAGCTCAAGAACAAAACGACATAAGGGCATTTCCTTTCTCATTGAAGGACGACGCCAAGGAGTGGATCTACATTCTACCTCCAGTGAGCATTACATCCTGGGAAGAGTTACAGAGCCAGTACTTGGAGAATTTTTTCTCTGTATCTCGAGTTGCTAGCATTAGAAAGAATATATACAGCATAATACAGTTTGATGGAAAACACTTCACGAATACTGGGAGCATTTCAAGAAGACATGTGCAAAATTCCGTCATCATCAGATTTCAAACCAGGTGCTGATTCAGTATTTATATGAGAGGCTGATGCAGGCTGACAAAAGCAGCATTGATGCAGCTATAAGAGGAGCCTTAGTCAACAAAACCCTTACTGAGGCGATGAAACTGATAAAAAACCATGGCTGCCAACTCTCAACAGTTTGGCATGAGAGCCTCCGTCAGTGTGAAATCAGCTAATGAGGTAAGTGAACTCCATAAAGAAATATTTGATCTCGTTTCTATTGTGAAACAATTAGAAAAAATGGAGAAGGGACAACCTACTGTTGTTTGCCAAGCGTGTCATGGAACAGGACATACAGTTGCCCAAGTATTCCATAAGGGATGATATATGAGGTAAATGCTATTGGAGGGTACAATTTCAATGGGCAAAGAAGACAACGAGACCCCTACAGTCAGACTTACAATCTTGGGTGGCAGGAACACCCAAACTTCAAATGGGGCAGACAGAACGAACAAGTTCAATCTAGTCATGGAACTTAATCTAGCTTAGATATGTCCTTGGAAGACATTATAAAAAGTCTAGCTGACATTTCTCTTAAATTTCAACAGGACACCAAGAATGTTCTTTATACTTTGGGGACTCAAGTCTTTCAGCTTGCCACCTCAATAAGCAAGTTGGAAAAGCTACCAAAGAAGCTTCCTTCCCAATCTGAGCCCAATGTGTGCAATGACAGCGCAGTTACGATGGTGAGCTATAATGAAGCCTCCTATACTCATGCCTCTGAACCAATTGATGAATTAGACAAGCCTGAGAATAAGAAAGAAAGCAAAGAAACGACTGTCAGATTGACCATTAAATTGGGGGGGTGGTGTAACTTTCGCTCCTTTATCAAGTCTTAATTCTTATGTTCCTATTGCCCCCTTCCCTAGTAGGTTCACTAAGGGAGTCGCACCGAAGGATGAGGTGCAAATGGTCGAATCTTTGAGAAGTGATAAGCGCCCTATTGCAAAGGGAAAGAGGTCGTGGGCCAAGGTTGAGGACCCGCCCAAGAGTGAAGAAAGCTCAGTCATCTGTCCAAGTAGCTTACCAATTAAATGTGACGATCCAAGTGCATTTTTCTTACCTTGTTTGAAGATGAAATTTGAGCATGCGATGCTAGACTTAAGATCAGCTATTAATATAATGCTTGCATCTGTGTACTATGAGCTTCATGTATCTTGCTGGTATTTTAATTCAGCAGGCAGATTGCTCCCTAGTTAGACCTCTAGGAACAATAAAAGATGTCATGGTCAAGGTGAAAAATTTAGTCTTTTCTTCAGATTTTCATATTTTCGATTTGCATGGAAAAAGCTCCCATTCCAAGAAATCTATTATGTTAGGTCAACCCTTTTTAAAAATTGCTAAAGCTTCAATCAACGTAGATAAAGGGTCCCTTCAATCAAGCATGAGGGCGGGTTGAAAATTTTGGAATATTTGAAACCCCTACTATCACTCATCATGCTTGTTCTAGTGCTCTGCTTTTACAGGAGAGTGGTCAACCAATAAAGTTGGGAGGACAGATGGTGTGGCGCGATCAACTCCGATCATGGATGATCAAGCCGAAAACGGTCGAGCAATCGACTCTAAAAATTTTCATATTCAAGCTTTAAATTTACTTGCTTTCCTAGATTAGATTTCATTTCCATAATTTTTCCTTTATCATTGAGCCTAGTATTTTCTCTCATTCTCGAATTGTTAGGATTATTGGTGGAGAAGAGCTTATTTGAGTGATCCAAATCCTTCCTTCACTCTGTTATTCAGGGAAGTTTTTTAATCCCTTGTGTTTTATTTTCAATCATAATGGGGATAATGTAAGCTTTAAAAGTTGGGGGTGGGGTGTTACGATTTTGGAGTAGTTTTTTTTTTTTTTTTTGTGATAATATTGTTTGGGGTCCTTAAGCATTGTGCTCGGACGATGTTTGATGGTGTTTGCTTGTTTGTAGTTTGCCTTGTTGTTCTGTTCCTTGCTATAACCAGCCTATGACGCACTCATATGAATTTTGTTTGCACGAGAATAGGTCGGAAGAAAGGATTCATGATTTTCTAAGCACTTTTGAAAATTTTGCTTGATCTTTTTCATGCATCTTCAAGCCCTTTGCATATCTGTCTTGACTCTTGCTTTCTTAGAATTGAATTACGAAGCCATAGCTTTGTTGTGAATTTGAAAGGCCATAATGGCGAATATTAGTTTTTCCAAAGTTTAATTTAGTAATGCATGTTTTGAGATGTAGTCAGTTGACAACACCATTCACCCTAAAAAAATGAAAAAAGTAGGAATACGGAGGGGTTTACTCCTCTTCCTCAAGGGTATGATTAACTTAGGGCGACTATGACACTCATAGTTTCCCTCTGAGTTAAAGTGCCTCAGAGGAATAAGTAAGCTAAGGCACTTTTGAAGAGAAGTCGGCCCATAGTTGGATGTCTTTCACATACCTCGTGTGGGCAAGCCAAAACGAAAGTCGCCTTCCTTGATAAAATTTCCCCTCCATCCAAAAGGAAAAAATGATGATGTGCAAAACGGGAAAAAAAAAAGTGGAAAAGAAAAATAATATATATAATAAAAGTGATTAGTAGATCAATTTTGACCACTCCAATTTAATTACATTGCCACTTTGAGCTTAGAAAACCTACTTCCAGATCTTTCGAACCAGAGTAGAGGAAAATAAAATGAGGGTTCATAAGGCTATTCCGGGTCTACTCGTGTTCAAAATAGATAACTTTGTGCTTATGCATGCATGACAAAACTTGAAACGAATTTCCAAATTTGTCTTGAAATGGTTGAATACTTTTTTATTGCCTAACCGATTGTATGTATGATGCAAGTTGACTGTTGAAGCTTGAGTAGGGAACATTGTAGCTTGGTGAACTTATTATTTTTATATGATTGCTTATTTTACCTTGCTCAAGGACAATCAGGAGTTAAGTTGTGGGTGTTTGATAGCACCAAAAAAGTGTTATTTTTCTCTACTTAATTTGGGATTGTTAGGCTATTTAATGAGTTTAATTGAATTTTTTATATGTCTCGAGTGTACAAGAGGTTGAATGAAGCGTTTGGTGCAAAAAGACGATAAAACGACCAAGTTAGGAGCTAAATTACACAAAAAGGGAAAGAAGGCCGAAGAATCACGATTTTGCCCTTAGTCGGAGCGTTGCAACGCTCAAAAGAAGCGTAGCATAATGCTCGGGGACAGAATCTTCACATTTTCATGAAGACAGGGCAGTGTTGGAACACTACATGTAGCATTGCAACGCTACGAACATCAGACTGGGGCACACGTGTTGTTTGTCGCAAGGTTGCAATGCTAGTAGGTGTAGGGTTACAACACTGCGACACCTACTATATAATGCAGTATTGGCCGATTTTTTAGGTTATCACACCATCCTTCCACTTTTTCACTTGTTTTCTTCTCCTCTCTAATGAGAACACTAATTCCTTACCATGTTTATCATCTTGGAGCTTGATTATTATTGTTATTTTGAAGGATGATTAGTGTCTTAGCTTGGGTTTGATTTTTTAATAAAACATTGTTCAAACTCTTAGAAGGCCAATATCTTAGCTTGGGTTTGATTTTTTTTCCCCTCTTAGCTTAGTTGTGAGACTTTTATTAATAAAACATTGTTCAAACTCTTTTTGTTTATGGGTTTTAATTTGATTGTATTCAAATGATCGGCTATTTCTTGCTATTGCTGTAACCAATGCTTGAATGTTGCTTTTCCATGCTCTTATTTTATCCTTGATTGAGATAATAAATTAATAAGGGGCAAAGGGTTAGTTTAACTTACTCATGAGTCAACCATCGATGAGTAATGCTTTAATCAACCTTGAATTAAGATAAATTAATTAAACGATGAAAATTAGTTTATTCATCTAGCTTAATCCCCAAAACTTAGATCATGGAATCATCTAATTTAATTGAGCCAATTAGGACATTAAAACGATTAATTAAGATTCTAATCAATTTGGCTAGCATAAACAAGAGAAGGGTGATCTAGAGTTCAATGATCAATTAAACTAATTGGGAAAGCACAACATCAAATTAGATATTCTTAATAAACCTAGGTACCACCTACACTAAAGTCAATGTAGATATTCTTAATAAACCTAGGTACCACCTACACTAAAGTCAATGTAGATATTCTTAATAAACCTAGGTACCAAACAAGAACGAATGAAATTGCTACCAATGTATTAGGAATTTGCACCCAATATATGCAATTCATCTATGTTTTACTTTTGACTTAAAGAGTTTTACGAGATGTATTTAGGAAGAATGGATTAAAGATTTCAAAAAGCAAGAATTGATAGATAGTTGAGATGAGAATTATGTATATAAATTTGGATTGGAGATTGGTGTATTTAAGTTGTTACTATCCATGTAATGTTGGTTATACAGATGATGAACAATTTTTAGCACCTTATAGAGGACAACAATACCATTTAAGTGATTAGATGCAAAGATACCAACCAAGAACTTCAGCTGAATTCTTTATATGAAGCATTCTACAGTAAGAAATGTAATAGAACAAACATTTGGACTATAAAAAGGTCGATGGGCTTGTTACCTCATTCATAATCTCTTAAGAAGATAAATGCTTATAAATCCTTTAGAAGAAGTTTGTAACACATGATGAAAAATGAATGGACAATTGGAGAGATAATTTAACCATTGAGATGTTTGAAAAGTGAAGGGACATTAGACATTAATGTTATTATTTAGCGAGGGTTTCATTGATGATGTAAACATTTATGTTCTTGATTTCAAAGAACTTGTTTATAAATGCTCTTAAGTATTAGTTTCCTACTTATTTTATATTTGTGATATGTATTCATAAACGTTAATCTATACTATTACATATAAATTTTGAGTTATAAAATTATTTAATATGTGTGATATGACCATAGGTATGGATGACAGTAAACAATATAAAGGAGATTCAAATAGGTCAAAGTAATACAAGATGAGAAATTAGTAGAATATTTATTGAAGTTATCTAATATTGATACCTAGAAGGCCAATAATGATACTTTCAAACCAAGATATCTTACTGAGACAGATAAATGGATGATTGAAAAAAGCCATGAGTATAATCTTAAGGTTCAACCACGCATAGAATCTAGAGTTACATCAATGGTAAAGAGAAGTGCATGGTAGTAGAAAAAAATATATATGATGCATGGGTAAATATAAATGTAAAACTTTTCATTGCTAATGTAATATTACCATAGTTAAATTCTATTAAAATAAATTTATATTTGTTTTCGCAGAGTGATCCAACTGCAAAAGGACTTAGAAAAAAAATAATTACATTCTTTGAACAATTAGCAATCCATTTTTTTTGGAAAAGATAGTACCACAATAGACTTAGCGCAGAATGTGACATCCCAAATAGGCTCACTTGGCTTCATATTGGACTTCCCAAACAATAAAAATGGATGAGATCAACAATCTATTATGGAAAGTGCAAATCAAACATTAGGATGAACCATGAATGTGCAACAATTCAACTTCTGTTACAGAATTACACTAAAGAACAAAAGAAATTTATGAAAAAAGAAAGCATTGGTCTCAGAGGTAGTGACAATCATCAGTATCATCATCTCTTTCTCTGATAACATGTGCTAAATATGCATCATCGGCCAAATAAAATAAATATATAAATAATAAATCAAGTGCATCAGAGAGATTCCCAACGACAAATCATCATCCTCTTACAGAGTGCTGATGTCCCTGTCTATTTTATCATCACTTGCACAATACTAAACAAACTTATTCGTATAATGAAATTAAAGAATAAAAAACAAAAGGAAGCCATTGTATCATGTGTGGATAATCCACTGCACAAATCAAGGCAAGACCCTAACCATTAAAAACATAACAAAAAAAAAAGAAAGTATTGAAGTGTAGAGTTATTAGATGAAGTTTCTCAATAAATATGAAAATAGAGAAAGAGAATGTAGAATTACTCGATAAAAGTGATAAGTAGAAAAAAGAGAAGATTGAGTTTTTCTATAAATGTATCAATGAGTTGTTTCTACCAACTAGAGAAGTTAATAGAACAAACAACCTCTAATGTAAGTTTGAGAGTGAGTTCTAAAGTACTAAAATCTTGTTATATTGAAAATTAATCCAAAATAAGACAATTAATTTAATATTTCATTCAACACTTGTAAATGAAATTTTCATATCATCAAAATTGGTTTTGGATGATTAAAAGATGTTTCCAAGTGATTTTGAAAATAACAAAACTGATTTTAATCATTTTATAACCACTCACAACCATGGTCTTAAAGACCCAAAAAAGAAAAACAAAAAGAACAAGAGCCTTGATGCCTCAGAGTAAATTCTTTTCAAAGAAATTAATCTCAAAGTATATTTAACACCATCATAGGCAAAAGGCAATGATACTACTTAAAGTAAGATAAGCAAATCATTTTATCAAAAATTATAAACCCGGCCAAATACTTGGATCATCCAATTTCGAATGTCTGAATTCACAAATTCTAAACACGAAACAAAATGAATGAAAACATACTGAATTAGATTTCTAGTAAAGTATGTAAGAAAACTACATTGGCTTTTATAGCGATATCAGAAACTCAATAGTGAAACAATTTTTCAAAAACAACAATTGAAGCCAGTAACTCAAAAGGCATCCTAACCTGAAGGGAATGAAGCTCAAACGTACTTCTACTACAACTATTTGAATATTAAAACAAGACCTATAACCTTCTCTTATTTTAAAGACATGGAGTTGATTTTAACCAAAGCTTGATTATAAAGATTTTCAACATGATTAACTGAAAGGAACGTATCATAAACAGTAATAAATTTAATAATATGATTAGAAAGATGCTTCAAATGGTTAGATAAAAAACACAATCCAAGGCATTTAGGACACTAACTGACTCCTTTCAGCCCCTACAGAAACCCATCAACATCAACCATTCCAATTGAAAATCCAATTCATAAGAGATTAACATAACGAACTAAATAGTCAATGGTTAAAACTCCAGCAAGTCAGACAATTGAAAATGCCTCAAAAAGTTAGAGTTCATGAAGGACTAATCCTTTCACACATCTAATTGAATCATCATACTCGCCATGGACTGATAACCATCTTAAAGAAAACAATAATAAACTTTAATGCAAATAAGATCAAAAAAACGAATAAGAAATTCAACCCACCTTATAGTGAGACATACGCAACATCCATACGGATCTGAAACTCCAAATAACTGAAACTTAACTAACGAAACAGCAGAAAAGCTAAGACGTTAGGGTTTCAGTAGGAGATCCAAAGGCGGAGAACAAATGCCTCAATAACAAGTTCAAATGGGAAATAGAGAGAATTCCAGAAGGAGAACCCTAATGGAATTTTCCGAAAAGAGCATTCGCTGTAGCGCAGCTATGACTCGAAACGCTTCCATTTCACACTGAGGAAGGCGATCTTAAGGGCTGCGCACAGAAATTCTCCATGAAAACGTAGGAAAGACAAATGCAGAAGGAAAATTCAACAACGAAGAACAAAGGCCAAAAACCCAACAAAGAGAGTGAGAAAACAGGAGAGGGAGAGAAGGACTCAAAAACCCAAAGCCCAGCCTGTTACCGTCGGCGTAAAACGAGGAGCGGCGGAGAGGGAGCGGCGGCTTTCAACGGCAGGGGAAGAAAACGAAATAGAGAGGGTTTAGGGTTTTTCTTTTCATTCCTTGGAGCTAGACTGGAACTCCTATATAAAACGGAGAAATAAACAAAATATAAATCCTTTATTTTTTGAAAACACAAATCAAACCCTAATTTACTTGGACTTTCATTATGGACAATATTAATGGGCCTTGCTAAGAATTGAGCCTTCAATATCAATTTATCAATACAAAGGACACCATCCACATTTTCCAAATTAATAATTAAATACCGAAAAATATTGATAAGATACTTAATATATTATATTATGGAGATGAATACTAATGATGTATTATAAGATACCTAAAATATTATATAAAAAAAGATGTTGTCAAAGAGTTTGCATCAGTATCTACTGAAGACCAAGAGTTTCGTGGTTCAAATTCTTCGACCATTATTTGTGCTAAAAAAGATACTGTAAATATTATGGAGATGAATACTAACAACGTATTAAAAAAATACTGATAACAAAAAATTATATGTTATTCAATAATCGATCTTAACAAAAAGGGTGCAAACATGAGTAACTCAATTGATATAAAACATTTATATTTAATTAGTATATCAAAGGTTATCACTCTATATATTGTTGAACTAAAAAGAAAGAAGAAAAAAATGTACATTTTTTTAGTCCAATTTTTGGAAATAGGTGCATTTTGTCCCTAAGGTTGTCTCACCTAATTTCATGGATTTTTTTCGGTCTAAAAAGGATTGTCAGGAAGAAGGGGAGTATGAGGAGTATTAGATAACATGAGGTTCCATCTTAAAACCAATTGGTAATAAGATGAATAACCTATCTATCGTATAAGAAGAGTAAGACTCATTGATTTTTTTCGATGTGAGATTCTTAACAATGGTGAGTTTAATGATGGTGGATGGGGGAGATAAGGAGATGAAATTGAGACTATGCTCAAGGTTTAACGGCAAGGGGGAAGAATGGTGGAGGGAACGGAGGAGAGAGGATAGAAAGTGAGAGAGAAAAAAATATTTTTTTATAATTTAAATATGCATTTCAAATAATTAAAAATACTTAATGACGATAGAGAATATGAAGATAACCTTTTGTGGAGACTAAAATGACTAAATTGAAACTTTAGAGACTAACGTACACATTTTTTAGAATTTAAGTATAAAAATATTTTTTCCAAAAAAAATAATAAAAATCAATAGTTTTGCTATCATGTTTTAGGATTATAGTAGATGGTAAAGAGCTCATGAGTTTGAGCAAGTTGTATTTTCTAATTTATTTCTTTGATGAGTTTAGCTAGAGATAGATAAGGGGAGGAGGGAGATGGAGTTCCCCTAACATAGATAATTGCTTTATTTAAGACGAGTCAAGTGTATTTTATAAAAATAGGACTTTAAAATCTCATTCTATAACCATTTCGTTTTTTACTTTTAGTTTTTTAATATTAAACCTATTTTCTTTCCATTTTTTACAATAATTTACCTATTTTTTAAGTACAATAGTTGAATTCTTAGCCAAATTCCAAAAACAAAAACAAATTTATAAAAATTACTTTTTTAGTTTTTCAAATATTGGCTTGGTTTTTTAAATAATTGGTAAAAAGTAGATAACAAACAAATGAAAAAAAAAAAATTGGAGGTAAAAATAGTGTCTATAAACTTAATTTTTAAAAAACAAAATAGTTATCAAACGGCCTGAACTATTTTAAGTTCCCCACTTGTTAACTGATTGTTTGTAGAAGAAAACAATATTTTAATTTGAGGTCAGTTTATTAGTTATGTATTTTTACTTTCAATTTAAACACATGAATTTATGTCATAATTAAGTGAAAGCTTGTCATACTTTAATGAGTTAAGTGACTCCAAGCTAGCAATGTTTGTGAATGTTAACATTTCTGCTATTTCACTTATCTTTGGTTTCAACTAGGGTTAGATTTGGTCATTTAGATCTCATCAGTAGGACTATTAATTGCCTTGTTGTCAACATTTGTAATAACAATATTTAGATACTACTTTTGAAGTTGGTTCTTGCATATTCAATTTTGATTCAATTTGATCATTGAACTTAAAAAGTGTGGCCATCTTGAGTCCCTAAAAAATGAAATAAAATAGACCAAAACAGTCATTTTTAAAAATACAAAAATCTAAACGAATATTTTTAACTATAAAAATCAAAATGAATCAAAGTTAAAAGTACAAAAAACTAAAGTAAACATATATTTTGAAAGTAAATAAACCAAAACTTTATAATGAATCAAAATAGTATTTAAATCTTCCCAGTAATTTTGTTGTAAAAGTTGAGCCTTATGTTGGATTTTTCCAAAAAAGAAAGGGAAAATAGGATTTAAACTTTCTAAGAATTTTGTTGCAAAAGATGACTTGGTCATTGGCTATCTTATAGATTCTCCTTCCCATAGTTCTTATTTCTTGTGTTTACATTAATGTGAATAGAGTCATTCATGATTCATGTAGCATTTAGGTTTAAAATATTGGTTAACAATTAAGTTTTTGATAGATCCAAAGCAAAATAATAATAATAATAATAATAAACAATAATAATATTAAATTAAATTAAAAAAAAGAAAATAAAAGGAATTTAAATTGCATGTTTTAAAAAAATATTCTTTTGGGAAAAAAAAAACATTCCTCAAGTTTGATGGACATGTCCATTCAGGTCTTAAATTAAAAAATAGAGTATTCATATTTTATTTTAATAAAATCTTCATAAAAAAAAAAAAAAAAAAAAAAAAAAAAAAAAAAAATCGATAATGAATTAGTTCACAATTTGGACTAAAGAATAATAATTCATACTTTTAAGTATAAATTTCAAGTTTTCTTCATCTCATTAGAACACGTATAGCTCAAATTTCATATATATATATATATATATATTTCATCATTAATTTTCTTAAAAATTATGTTTGTTTTCTCAAGAATTTTTAATTGTAATTTTAACCTTAACCAAACGTTTGAAGTTTTAGCAAAAATTCAAAAATAAATTATTTTTCTCACAAGTTGTAGATTTTGAACCAATTTTAATAACATACTAAAGCAAAAATTTCTTAACTGAAAATAGTTTTAAGCTAAATTTTTTAAACAAATATTAAGGTCCCGTTTTGTAATCATCTTGTTTTTCGTTTTTATTTTTTAAAATTATGCCATAGACACCACTTTTTCCTCCAAATATCTTCCTTTTATATCTACATTTTACTAATGGTTTTAAAAACCAAGCCAGAATTTAAAAAAATAAATAGTTTATAAAAAGTTACTTTTGTTTTTTAAATTTGGTTAAAAATTCAGTCATTATACTTAAGAAAGATGCAAATAATTGAAAAAATAGAGAGAATATACTTAATTTTTAAAAACTAAAACAAAAAAAGAAATTAATACCAAACAAAATCTAAATAATTATTAATAAAGTTTGTAACAAGTTAATTTTGAAACATGAAAACGATATCATGGACGAATTATCAATATCGCTTTGGGCCTTTGGCAAAAAAGAGAGAGAGAGTAAATTGTCTTTATTCAAATGTATAGAAACAAGAATGTAAAAATCAATCCAATTGTTAAAAAATATTTTTCATAAAAATGACCCACAGAAATACCGATACCTTAATTTTACGAAAATTTTGATGGTTTTTAAACAAACTAACATATTTATTATTTATATTATATTTACATATTTTGTTACTTAATTATTAAGTTTCATGAATTTTTCTAAGATATAATGAAAATATCGATTCACCCTTCATATCAATATCGAATCCATAAAAATATGAAAATATTGACATTTCAAAGAAAATTTGATATTATAGTCTTCACTTAAATTAAAAACTAACAACAAATATTTCATAATTAAGATTAGAAATAAATTTTCCTTAAAAAATAAAATAAATAAAAGCTAAAAAATACTTTGGTCTCATAAGTTCCACAAAAGTAATTTCATCGTGAACTTTGGCTTGTCGCAATTTTTTTTAGAAAAGGAAAAGGGAAAATCGATATAAATAATTCATTCTCATATCAAAAGTAGAGAGGAATTGATTTGTTCCATGTCCGCAATGGAACAATTATACCACAACATCTGATTTATAACGATTTAGTCTCTTCAGTTCCAACTTTGCAACACTTTAATCCTAAACTTTAGCATGTAACAATTTAGTCATTGTACTTCCAAATTTTTAACAATTTAATTCCTAATGTAAAAACAATTCATCAAAATTAAATGTTAATTTTTATTATTTTAAATGTAGACTTTATGTTCCATAAAAATATTGATCTTTAAATAGCTCATTAATTTATATATACAAAAAATCTCATTAGATTTTAATTCTAACTTCTACGATAAGGACTATATCATTATAAATTTAAAAATACAAGAATTAAATTGTTACATAATAAAATTTAGAGACATGGACTAAATTATTGCAAACCAAAATTCAATAACTAAATTGTTATTCTAGCAAAGTTTATGGACTAAAAATAAATTTTAACCGATAATAATAATAAATATATATATAGCTCTAAAAGTCAAAAGTTTTGAATTCCTAACTCATCCTATAATTCTCTCTTTTTCATAGAAATTATAAAAGATCACACTTCAATTCCTTTTTCCCTTCATAGCAATAACATATATAATTATACATATGAGGAGCATTAATTATAATAATTAATTTAGACACTCCATTCCTTCCAAATCCAAATAGACCAAAATTCACCAAAAATCTCATGAAACTTGAAATGAGAGATATGATCATTTCCTTCTAATCAAAGCTCTAAGAAGATACAATCATACAAAGACATGACAAGGCCTTATTTCAATATAAATAATACAGAAAACATACATTATAGTAATCTCCAATTCGGTAGATCTACTGCAAGAACTCTCTTGGGTCAGTGACGTATCCGGTCAAAGCTGAGGCCGCAGCCGTGTACGGAGAAGCAAGGTAAATTTGTCCCTCCTTGTGTCCCATTCTACCAGGGAAGTTCCTGTTCGTTGTTGAAACACAGACCTGCAAATGCAAATGAACAGCCCTCCCCCCAAGTTATTTCACATTGTTCATGTCAGAAGATAATCCAATTTCAACTAATTCTCTAAGATGATTGTTGCAATATTATCATTATAAAGTTCAGTTTAGATCCCAGAATATCTCTTCACCGTTTTTTTTTCAAATGATGGAAACAATTGCATTCATTGAGAAAAAAAAAGTAAAGAATTAAAAAGGCAAATAAACAAATAAATAAACAAGCCTCCAAAACCCGGTTTCCAACTAAGATACTAGCTAGAGGATAATAACAATAAGTCTTCGAGACCAAATCCCAAAGAGAAATATGGAACTTTACTAAGGACCAAACATCACCAAGATCCCTCTCCACACCTCTAAACACTATGTTATTCCGCTAGAGTGGGTAAAACAGTACTCATTATGGAATTGATCAACAACACCTACTTAGCACCGAACAAGCATCCCCAAATCCTAAAAAATTATGAACTCATCTTTTCGACTGGGAAATTTCCAAATTTCTGAAACTGCCCCAAATATCTCACAAAATGCCACACCCCAGCTAACCATAAAAACCAACCTTTCTATTTGAAAGGCGGATGGAGAAGAAACTCCTCGATCGTCTCTCGAACATCTCTCCGGATCTAAATCTAAGATCTTTTGGTAGTTGGAAATTACACGGACATGACAGCACACCAATTTCTAAAAAATTAGGGCACAAATAGTGGGGAAACTTTATTTTTAATAAATTATGTGTATATATTGATATCAAATATTGTTAATTGACTTAATTTCATATAATTTCATATATTTTAGTGAAGTATATTTCTCTAAAACTGAACTACAGGAAAATTACGACTTACCTGTGGTTCATTCATCCGTGCATAAGTATCTCTAGGGCCACCTAAACAAGCAGCACAACCAGGACTTGCTGGTGTATCACACCCAGCTTCCTCAAATATCTGAGAGCAAGTTTTACCACCAGCTCCAGGTATTGGGATACTATATAAATCCATCCAAACCTGTTCATTTTTACCACCAAAAAAAATCATGAACTCCATATATAGATGACTACAATTTTGAGAAATTGCATTTCAACATAGCTTTGTGCACAGTTCTAGACCTTTTGAGTGGCAGGGACAATAAATGTAGGAACTTTAACCTTCTTTCCCTGAAAATAAGATTTACAGTGTAATATGAGCCTCCCAAAATATATCCAGATGCTCAAATATTAATACAAAATAAGGGTCATGGCAACGGGAAAACTCAGGAACATCCCTAAATTTTCAATATATAAACCGTGCGGTAAGACATAGAATAATAAGCTAATAGTAATGTAAGGGAGGGAAAAAATCAGTTGTCATTTAAGCTAACAATTGCAACAGAACAAACGTGACATTTTTTAAAAAGAAACTAGTTGGAGTCACCACTTAAAAAGAACAAAAGCAAATATAAATTTTTATAAAGAAAATACATTACGACATCATTGAAGGCAATGATAAGCATGAGTATGTGAAATCATTCACAAGTAAAAGAGTTGAGGTAATTACTGCAGCAAGAAAAACTTTAGCCAGGGCCAGAAAATCCTCCGTCTTTCCCCCAGTACAAGATCCAACATATACTCTATCAATTTTCACATCTTTACATTCCCTCGCTAAAGCACGGTTATCTGGAGAATGAGGCTGCAGTTTTTCAAATTAAAAAAAAAATAAAAGGAAAAAGTTTAGGAAAACGAAACAGGTAAACCTGGGCAGAAACTATATAAATCAGGACTATCTAGAACCGCAACCTTAGCTACCACAGGCTCCAGTTTTGACACATCAAATCTGTATTCTGAAAGAAACCTGAATACAACACAATAACTAATCAGTAACAATGAACCTCAATAGCAAACAAATATTGATTGAGGAGGTAAGAAAACAAGGAAAGAAATTAAGAACTGATTCCTGAATTCAGATCACCCTCCAGATCAGCCATAAGAGACTTAACAGTAAAGCCCAAAGATGGATCAAGAGGCCACAACCAAGTACTAAGGGCAGCATGCAATCGGATAGGTGTTAGATGAAGGGACAATGAGGCCCACTCAGTAAGATTATGACACAAGTCCAAATTCCATGCAGTCATAGATGAATTCCAAACATCAGTAACTGTAACCTCAGGATGTTGAACAAGACGAAAAAGCCGTGGATAAGTGGTGGAAAGGACTCCACAACCAAGCCATGAATCATTCCAGAAGGACGTAGATGAACCATCCCCAATACGGCGACTAACCCGATTAGCAATCAACTCAGTAGACAGACAAATATACCTCTATGGTGATTTAGAAGAAGCACCAGTGACAGGGAGGGCCAAACACAAGCAGTAGAATAATACTTGGCAACAATAAGCTTCCTCCATAAAGCATCATGTTCAGTTAAAAACCGCCAAGTCCATTTTGTAAGAAGAGCCAAATTTCGATGTTTAAAATTACCAATGCCAAGACCACCCAATAATTTTGGACGCTGAGAAACCATCCAATTCACATTATGAACACCACCATTAACACAAGAGCCCTCCCAAAAGAAATCCCGAACTAATCTATCCAGGCAGTTAATAATAGAGGAAGGAGCCTTAAACAAAGACAAATAATACGCAGGAAGGCTAGAAAGAGTAGCTTGTATGAGCGTGTGATAAACCCCCTTTTGAAATATATGAATACTTCCAACTATGGAGTTTATGTTGAAACCTCTCAATCACAGGCTGCCAAAACAAACCAGATTTAGAACTACCACCCAGAGGAAGCCCTAAATAAGAAGCTGGCCAAAAACCCCTTTTGCAGCCAAAAGAACGCAACCACCCATCAAATTCAGAGTCAGAGACATGAATCCCAAGAAGCTCACTCTTAGCAAGATTGATTTTAAGGCCTGAAGCACACTAAAAAATATGGACAATATCAAACAAGTTCTGTGTGGCAGTTCTCTTAGCAGTAGAGAACAACAAAGTGTCATCAACAAACTGTAAATGAGTCAAAATAAAATCTGAATGACCAATAGGATGAGCACTAATATGACCCGATGATGAGCTATGGTCAATAAGACGACTCAGATAATCAACTACTAAGATAAATAAGAAAGGAGAGAAAGGATCTCCCTGCCTTATGCCTCGTGAGGGAATAATCTTGCCACGAGCGTGGCCATTAATGATGATCAAGTAATTCGCACTAGTAATGCATCCTCTGATCCAATTGCGCTAGAGGCAACCAAAACTGTTACCTGGAGTATATTATCAAGGAAGTCCCAATCAACCTTGTCAAAGGCTTTCTCAAGATCCAATTTTAAGACAACCCCTTGTTTATTCCGAGAAGTCCAATCATCAATGGGCTCATTCGCCATCAGGGAAGCATCAAGAATGTGTCTGTTAGCCACAAAAGCAAGCTGATTGGGCGAAATGGTAGAAGGAAGACGCTTTTTCAAGCGATTTGATAAAACACGGACAATAATTTTATAAGCACAAAGAATGAGACTAATAGGTCTATAATCAGAAAAATAGCATAACTCAACGTAAAAAGGAATTAAGAAGTGTAATCCAACTCAGGGGATTGCAAGACCGGTGTCGAATGACTTCTTTCAGGAGTTTGGTTTTGTGCTCGCTAGTCAGAGGGATGATGGTTTGATGATTGGGGAGTACCTCCTCCATCTGCCTTTCAAAGAGAAAGACCGCTTTCTTTGGGATGCCGGGGTGTGTGCTATTTTGTGGGATCTTTGGGGGGAGAGAAACAACATAATGTTTCGTGAGGTGGAGAGGGACCCTAGTAATGTGTGATCTTTGATGAGATTTCATACCTCTCTTTAGGCTTTGGTCACGATTTTTTTTTTTTGTAATTATTCCCTATATAACATTTTACTTTTTTTTTATATAAACCCTAGATAACATTTTACTTGGTTGGAATCCCTTTCTCTAAGGGATTTTGTGGGCTTGTTTTCTTTTATGCCCTTATAGTTGTTTCTATTAATAACAATTTAAAAAAAATAAATAAATAAAAGGAAAAACCCTCAAGGGATTGGACCACTAGAGAATAGCTAGCTGAAGTGATCTCCTTTCTCACAACTGAAAGGGCAGCCAAACTTATACCTTTCAGAATAGAACTACCATCATTGTCTCTGGCAAATAAAATCACTGAAGAACTTTAAGGTTTCCTCACAAGCCTTTGTCTTCTACAACACTGACTCCAGCCTCTAAAACTAACTCTGCAATGAATACTTATCACCATCTAGATTCTCGCAATCTTTGGAAAAATACTAAACAGCCATCCTATCTTTTATTAGAGAAACATGAGGTTTCATATCAAAACCAATTGACAATGAGAGGAGTAACTCATCTATTTTATACAAAATGTGAGGTCTCCTCATCTTTCCAATGTGAGATCCTCAATATGTCTCTCAAGATCATGCCTCTTTGGGCTCACCATTCTTAGATCATATCTTTTGTTTTTTTTACCAAATGCCCATTTGAGCTTTGACACCATGTTATAAAAACATGGGATTCCATCTCAAAACCACTTGGCAATAAGAGGAGTAACTCATTTATCTTATAAAGATGTCGGATCCTCAAAGCCTTGAACCAAATAAATTTACTCTTCTGTAAAAGTCTGATCTCCTTCCTAAAGAAAAATCATCGTACCAACATTGAACCCGCTTCTGAAGTTCCTAAGTCCTGAAGCCAAGTGTTTTCCAAACGAAGAGCATGGACCCACCCAAAATAGATCCCCTTCTCCAAAATTGAGGATGCTTATATTGAAATCAACTTAGCTTCTTGGACACTCTCAACTCTTTGAGCATGTCCAACCATAATTTTAAAGTGTGAGAACCTATCAAGCAATCATTTCTTCTTACTTTAAATACTTCTAGAATAATACCAAAATCCTTCATGCTTTTAGTTCCTCTACCACATTTGCAATTTCAAAAGGATGGTAACATTAAGTCACCTCCCAAGCACCATCTCCCATGACAACAAGTATAGAATCTCTATTTCTTCCCCCAAACCCTCCATTTCTCTAAAAATTGGAGCCCCATTAATAATCCAACATTCTTCTTCATCTTTCATTCTTCATTTGCAAGCTGTTCACAGCCTCCCCTTTCACTTTCACTGTGGGATAAAAAGTACCCCTTCAAAGCTTCTGCAAGATTGAGTTCCTTATCTAAAAGAATTAGGATACTCCAAAATCTGCTGAGAAAGTCATTCAGCATTCAACACCTAAATAGCTGGCTGTTTTGATAAACTCATGACTTGCATTTAGATTACAGCTTGTCCCTTTAAAGAGCCAATCTTTGGTGGTTATTTATTACCAAACAGATTTTAGTATCATTTCGATTATCATAAGCCATAAAGTTTCAGACGATCAATATAAATGCATGTGAATAATGTCAAGGTATGCGTTAATTGGACATCCTTAGTGGTGAAGACTAAAGAGTCTTGGAGAAATCTTGGAAGAATCTTAGAGCTGAAGTTTTATTAACGATTTAAAATGAGCAATAAGTTCCCTTTAAATAGGCTCAAAGGGAACGGACTTGTACACCTAATTAACTAACTAACCTAACCTCCTTTAAATAGACCCAAAGGAGAAGGGTTTTTCCACACCTATTCTAAAATTAAAACTGAATTTTAAAAGAGAATACAATCTGTCATTTTACAAGAAATACCCAAAATACCCTTTTTACAAGAAAGGCCCAAAATACCTCTAATATCCCTGCATCAACTCGGCCCCTTAGAACTGAACTCGTCCTAGAGATTTAAGTTGAAAGCTTGAACTCATCCGGGGCTTGATAAGGGAAGATGTCTGCAACATTGAAAGTATTGCTTATGTTGAATGAAGTTGGAAGGTCGATCTTGTAAGCATTATCATTGAATTTCTCAAGGATAGCAAATGGTCCAAACTTTTTGTCATTAAGTTTGTTGTAGGCTCCTTTTGGCAAGCGGTCCTTTCAAAGATATATCATTACAAGATCTCCTGGCTTGAATGAAACATGCCTTTTATGAATATCCGCTTGAGCTTTGTATGTAGAGGTTGTTTTCTCTAAGTGGTCAATGACTTCCAAGTGTAGCTCTTGAATACGTTCAACTTCTTCACTAATATCTACATTAGAAGGAAGAGTTGTGAGATCAAAAGTCAAACGAGGGGGTCTAGTATATACAATCTCAAATGGACACTTCCCAGTTGATCTATTATGCATATTGTTGTAAGCAAACTCCGCTTGTGCCAGGTTAGCGTGCCACTGTTTTGGTTGATTTCCACTTAGACATCGAAGCATATTACCCAATGTTCAGTTTGCAACTTCTGTTTGACCATCCGTTTGTGGGTGGCTTGAAGAGCTAAATATGAGGTTAGTCCCAAAACGTTTCCACAAACTTTTCCAAAAGAAAAACTCAAACTTGATATCTCTATTAAACACGATTGTCTTTGAAATTCCATGTAGCCTGACAATATCTCGAAAGAAAAGATTAGCAATGTTCAAAGCATCATATGTTTTCTTACAAGGTACAAAATGAGTCATTTTGTTAAACCTATCTCAACAACAAATATAGAATCAAACCCCCTTTGTGTCTTGGGCAACCCTAATATAAATCCATCGATGAGTCCTCCCAAATATTAGTAGGGATTGGAAGAGTATACAAACCGGTGTTTTGAGTGTGACCTTTAGAGGTTTGGCAAGTAAAGATTTTTTACTAAATTGTTTACATCTTTTCAAAGCTAAGGCCAGAAAAAACGTGTGACAAGGGTTTCATAGATTTTGTCACAAATGAGCTACTAGGCCACCTGAATGAGCTTCCATGATGATAGCCTCTCGTAGAGATCCTTGTGGGATGCATAACCTATTACCACAAAATAAAAAACCATCCAAAAGGTGGTAGTCCTTAGGACAAGAATTGGAGAAACATTTGTGCAAAATATCATGGAAATCAAGGTCATTCTCATAACAATTTGGTAGGTGGTCAAAGACAATAATTTTACTTTGAAGCATGGTAAGGAGGGATGATTTTCTCCTCCAAGGCATCAGCCACTTTGTTAGTGATTCCAAAGGGATGCATGATGATAAAATCGAATTTTTGTATAAAAGAAAATCATCTAGCATGCATTCAGTTTATGCTTTTTTGAGAATGAAGGAATTTCAAGAAATAATGATCGGTTATTAAAACAAATTCCTTGCCTATAAGATAATGTTTCCATTGATGGAGGGCTCTTACCAATGCATAAAGTTCCTGTTCATAGGTGGACCACTTTTATCTAGCCTCGCTGAACTTTTCACTAAAAAAACTCTAAAGATGGAATTCTTGTGAGAGGACAGCCCCTATGCCAATAGAACTCGCATCCACAGCTACTTCAAATATTTTAGTAAAATCTGGGAGGGCTAAAACCAGTGGGTTGGCTAGCTTGTGATTAAAGCATTAAAACTATCCAAAGTCTCTTTAGACCATGCAAATTTACCTTTCTTTAGACAGTGAATTAAGGGGCGCAGCAATGAAGCTAATTTTTCTTAATAAATTTGCGGTAAAATGATGCTAAACCAAGGAAAGATTGCACCTCTTTGACCGATGTAGGGATTGGCCATTCTTTGATGGCTGCAATTTTTTGAGGATGCGCTTGGACACCTTCTTGTCCAAAGAAGATGGGAGCTGTAAATGTAATTTATCCTTGATGTCTTGTCTCAAGCCATCAATGAACCAAGCTACTTGTTGGCTATCCCTTTCGGCCAAATTGTTCCTAGCACTTGGGCGATGAAATTCTTACGTATAATCTTCAATTGTACGAGTTTCTTGCTTGCAATGGTGAAATTGGTTGTAAAGGAATCTTTCATGATTAGTCGGCAAGAACCGTTTCTTCATCAATTTTAACATTTTTGGGCAACTAGTGATAGGTCTTTTGCCGTACATATGTCAGTTTCCTTGGACTTCGTGACCAAGCCGATGCACCACTCTTAAGTTTCAAGGACACAAAGTGTTACCTCCTTGTGTTATGGAGTCCCCATGTAGTCAAAGAAATTCTCCACGCTTTTCACTCAATCTAAAAAGATTTTGATGTTCATCCTTCCATTATATGTGGAGATGTCGATCTTCATTTTTAAAATTTGTTTCTTGCCGCCAATGGGGTTGTTTCTTGCCAATGTTGATAGTAATCTTGATTCCCATATCCTTGCACTTGATCTTGAGGAAATTATCTTTGGTATAAGGGGTTATCAATGAATGTGGGTGCAGCATTCTTGCATGGTAATTTGGCGAGGACTATCATAGTCTTCCTCTTCAGATGAATCGGAATCCAAAACCTATCAAATGTGGTAGTATGGGCTTATTGGGTGGATAAATTGAGATATGTTGGGGTTGAGGGGGGTGTGGAAGCTGCGGCACATCTCTATCGCAGCCTCTAAAATTTCTTCTTGGGTGTTCTTGGTCTCTTGGAAGAAAATGTTGAGTAGTTTCTTGGTTTCTTAGAAGTTCTTGCTGGTGATTTTGAAACTATTTCTGGTTATTCCGAATTTCTGGGTTAAGTCAGACAGCTTCTTGGTTGCCTATTGGTCATACTTCCGTTATTAAGTGCCATTTGATCAATGGATTTTTGCAGCCCGCCTATGAATGCTTGCATTGCCATCATATTGTCAAAGCCACTGACCGAAGCTTCCAAATTGCCTAATCTGTGATTTACTGTTTGTGGAGAGGATGAGAAAGATGCTTCTGCATCAGTAGGTGGAAGAGTGGGAAGAACGGGAAGCTTGTCGGAGCCATTACCCGCCATGAGGTCCCTTCTCGAGGTCGCTCTGATACCAACAATATGGTGAAGACTAAAGAGTCTTAGAGAAATTTTGGAAGAATCTTGGAGCTGAAATTTTATTAATGTTTAAAATGAGTGATAAGTTCCCTTTAAACAGACCCAAAGGGAAAGAGCTTGTACACACCTAATTAACTAACTAACCTAATCTCCTTTAAATAGACCCAAAGGAGAAGGGTTTTGTCACACATATTCTAAAATTAAAACTGAATTTAAAAAAAGAATACAATCTGTCATTTTACAAGAAATACCCAAAATACCCTTTTTTTTACAAGAAATGCCCAAAATACCTTTAATATCCCTACATCACTTAGAATTCACACAATAGAAAAATGAAGTACCTTGCATTCTCATCACTGTAAACTGGTTCATAGGCTTTGGATGTCTTATCCTGTCCAAAACACACGATAGAATAATCCCAACAAGCTCCAATAGATAATCCACATTTTTTTTACCAAAAAAAAAAAAAATTAAAACATTTGATAAGAACATCCTATCAAAATTGATAACGCTTTGATGTATCATTTTAACCTTGTGCCTTCCTTCCAGCAGAGGGGCAAACATGCTAAAAAGAGAGACAGAATTGTTTAAATAAAATACAGAGACTTAAAATTACTTCAATATAAATGTATATGGCATGCATCCTGGTCATACATTCATCATTCATCTCGATAACTAAATGATAAATACATGCAACCATGCCCTATGCATCTGTTGCAATAAGAAAACATCTGAGTAATGTTGGCCTAGTATATGCTTTCAATGTATCACTTCGCTGTTCCTTGCAAGCAGACATGCAAACATGCTAAACAGAGAACTGTTCTAATAACTTCAATGCCCCTTTTGCACTCACCACAAGACACTTGAATGTTGCAGACATGCTAATAAAGACTTTAAATTATTTCAATAAACTTTAATGCCCCCTCTGGACTAACCTCAAGGTACTTGAACGTAGTACTATCAGGAGGTATAACTCCATTCTTTCCTCCAGCTTCAACAACCATGTTGCACAATGTCATTCTTTCTTCCATCTATCAGTAGAAAGGACTCAAGCAATCAACTTTTTATCAACATCCAGTCACCAAATCCTTAAATAAAATATATTCATATACGTATAATTATTGTCAAGTAACATCCAAGATATCTGTAGAGTACTCACAGTTAAACTTTCAATAGTTGTGCCGAGAAATTCCATGGCTTTATATGTTGCACCAGATACTGATATTTCACCAATAATCTGTAAGGTGCAAATAGTAGGCATAATTAACCGTGCGACATGAAAAGAAAGAAAGCTATAAGATAATATATAACATAAGCAAAAAGAATGCATAAGTGACAGTTTGAAGACTTTAGAAACGTATATCTAATTCCAAATACTGGAACTGGAGAGGAAAAATTTATGTTCCTGAATGTGATGCTCTACATAAATGCCAGGAAGTATTTACATGAATTGCTAAATAATCTTATCTCCATTAACATCATGAAAGATTCAAACTTAATTTGAAGTGTCATCTCATTTTCAATCTAATCATAAATAATGAAAATGGCTCTTATAAAAAAAAAAACTTAACATTAAATTATTTTCACACTATGGATGTGGTTGATGAAAACTTTTCTGTTCTAACTCCATATAAATTTTAACAGTAGCATTTCAAAATGCAATATAATAGCATAATACGTTCATTTTACTTGATATCTCATGCAGTGGAGCTAAAATTATGATTAACATTTGTACATATAGTCACCACATATAAGTTAACCCTTCACAATAGTTCATAGTTATAGTTCGAGTAAATGTCTGTTTGGTCCTAGTACTACACTACGTTTTTGTCCTCAACTATCGTTGATTCTCACATGAACAGTCATTATCAGCCTCCTTGTTTTTTCCTTAAAAAAAAAAATTTAAACCATCAAGTGCACTTGAAATGTGATAAAAATGCCATAAAAAAAGACATAAGAAATCAAGAAAAATGAAACAAAACAAGAGGGCTAACAAAATTAACGGCCATTATGATTGTAGCTCCTGAACATTATTCATTATGTCTTCCTCTCCTTACGATAGTTTGTAGCTCCTGAACATTTAATCATTTTCACTACATAATGAGAAGTTTTTTGTTTCCAAAAAAAAATTTTATTTATGATTTTGATTTATAGACAAGGAAAAAGAAGTTTTAGAATTCTTCACAACTTTTTACCTTTATTATAATAGGCATCTACATTTCTTTATCCATAATGATACTGATTTTTATACCATTCAAAAACCAAAAAGAAATTAACCAAGCTTGGATGATAAATTGTAAACCGATGATCTAAAAGTGCAGGCTTGTTTTAAATATGTTCCTGCCAAGATGATTACTCCCGATTGTACTAATAGGAAAAAAACTGTTTAAAGAAACCCAAATATCTTACAAAATAGTGGCACATGACCATTCAAAGAAACATAAATATCTTATTATGGTTTGACTTACTTGCAAAATTAAGTCTTTCGCAAGTAAATAATCAGGCATTTCTCCATCCATGACAAACCTCAGAGTTGGGGGAACCTGCAATTTGAAGACAGAAAACAGATAACAAATATTATGCATTGTCGGGACATATACAATCCTTCAAATACGAATTGCAAGTCTTCAAAGAATATCATACAACTATGTGGGAATGGTATGTGAAGGATCACAGGATGTAAAAAACACATCGGTCACAAATACTTAACAGCGACATAAGTTTTATGTTCCAAAAAGTGTACCTAGAATTGATTGATTTCTTAATACTTCGGACCCAAGCAGCAAGTGTGCCATTGAATGTGAATTATGCTCTTTGATAGATAAGTAGAATACCTCCTAAACAATGTCTCATTCTCAATTGAAATTACATGTTTTACAGTTTTCAATAATCAAATTTAAATTTCCAGAACAACCAGACAACATTATGTAATCTACTCAGATAAGCACCAATATAACTAAGCACGCACAATATGCGCACACAACTAGGGTGGTCCTATAACATCAATGCTAGAAGCACAACGATAGATTAGAATTTTGGCAGACCTTGAGAAGTGATTTCCCAGTGCCCAGAACAAATCCTGCATCAGTATTTCCTATTCCACTGGCAAATTGACCAAATGCACCAGCTGTACAGGTATGAGAGTCTGTGCCAAGCAGGACCTGAGGATATCAACCATCCCAAAATTGATATTTAACATAAAAGCAAAAACAATAGTGAATCATAGGCAAAAAGATAACCTCCCCAGGCCTACAGTGACCTTCTTGAGCTAATGCAACATGGCAAACACCTTTATAATCCGGGTTCACCTGGTAAAATTATTGAAGTTAAATTATTTGATGCACGAAAGAACAGTTATGGAGAAATAGGTAAGGCTAGATTTTCATACCCTAAAATCACTAAGATCCTTAATATCATAAAAGTACTTGATATTCTGTTCTTTTGAGAAGTCTCTCAGAATGTCCACATTACGGTTAGCACGTGCATCACTGGTAAATATGTAGTGGTCAGGAATAATCACGACCTTTTCTCGGTCCCAAACCTTCAATAGGAAAATAGTAGTGTCATAATGACATTCAATTAGCACATTAATTCTAGTAGAAATAAAGCTCAAAAAAGTAGAAATAAAAGCTCAAAAAAGTAGAAAAGCTCAAACAAGGACAGTACACATGCACTCGAGGATTATTAAGATGAATGCAAAAACAACGTCCATCCTGCTAAAATTATGAACTCAAATTACAAAACACATTAATTGATCCAACCATATCTATAAAGCATAGAGAAACCTTATTCCCATTAATGTACACCTCAACATAAAATTAATTCACTTTCTTCTTCAAGATTTATGCAAGCAAATCCAATGCCATCACAAATTTGCTTAGAACGAGTTGGTGCATAACTTCATTATTATTATTATTATCATTATTTTTATCTAGAAACAAAAAAATTTATTGAGATAAAAATAAAAGAATACAGGGAGCAAACAAAAACCAAGCCCACCAAAAGTAGAAGGAATTCCTCTAAAAGAAGTGACTTCAATTTTACAAAATAGAGCCTCAAGAGTAGTTACAAAAAATCTACCAAACTGAAGCCCAAAGAGAAAAATGATATCTAACAAGAGACCAAACCTCAAAAGAACTCTCAGACCACCTAAATAACATGTTATTTCACTCCCCCAAAACAACAACACACGCCCCGATCATCCATATGAAGCGTCCCTTCTCACGGAAAGGCATATGGAGGAGGAATTTCTCAATCATATCAGTAGTAAGTAGTAACCCTATGCCAAGCAAGCAAGATCCTATACATCTAAAAGCAAAAATCCACACAGCTCTCGTGAACTCCTAATGCTAAATAATATGATCCAAGTCTTTCTCCATCTTCCAACAAAGAATACAACAAAATAGACCAATAAGGGAGGGAAGTTTCCTCACAAGTCGATCCATCGTGTCAACGCACCCATGTAAAACTTGCCAAATAAAAAACTTCATTTTCCTCCGGATCTTAATCCTCCAAAGCACCAAATAGACCAACTCATATAGGGGAGAAGGGTCAGACAAACAAAACTTGCACGAGAGTCCCTCCAAAGGGTTAGGACTCCGAACCCTCAAATCCCTTCTCCATGCCTGAAAGAGTAGCCCTCAAGCAAAGACAAAAGAAAGGCCACATCATTCCTTCCATATTGGAGAGAAAACCACTAAACCCAAAAGAGAACGAACAAGAGCTCCCATCCCAAACAAAGAAATCAGACAAAAGACAACTTTTTAGAGAAGAAAAATGGTAGAGACAAGGAAATAAAGAATAAAGGGGTCTATATCCTCCACACATCGGACATCCCAGTAGTAACTGTCATTCCTTTCTCTTACTACACAATGAACAAGGTGAACAAAAGACGGGAGCTCCTAGGAAATATCCTTCCACACGTTCCAGTAGGTGCCTTTACCCCCTGTCATCAACCACTCAAAAGGAAGAAGACCATGCATACTAGCAATAATCTTGTGCAAAAGGGAATTGGGCTCAATGTGGAACCACTACAACCATTTCGCTAACAAAGATTTGTTACAAAGCCTTCAATTCCCAATATCCAACCCCTCGAACTCAATCGGCCTCTCAATGATCTCCCACCTAACCAAATGAGATCCCTTAACTTTTCCTTCCTCCTCCCATTTTAAGGGAAATTGCGCATCATCCTCTCCAAAAGCTTACAAACCTCACACAGGGCTCTAAAAAGAGAAAAATAATACACCACCACTCAACACAGACCTGATTAAGGTAAACTTCATTATTGTTTACCCTAAACTTACACCGGCATACCACTATACTTCATTGGTATTTACCCTTTTTAATAGCATAACTTCATAAGTATACCAAACTTGACTGGGAGTAGATAAATAATAAGAAACGTGAACTTCCAACATAAAAATTTGGGAAGTAAAATACCTTCGCGTTCTCTCCGAACTCGTTTTTAAAAATTCCAATAGAACCAGGACCGCAAACATCGTGAGTCATTAAAACATCCACATCAACCCAAACATTTTCACCTGGGCTCAACTCAGTTTTCTTAGAAGCCTTAGCAAATATCTTCTCTGTCATAGTCATGGCTGTTTTGACCTGAAATCAATACATGATGCATAATTATTAATAACATAGCCTTCAATCACAATTGCAAGATGAAAGCCAACATGAACACAGAAGAAAACCCAACCGAGCCCGTGGCGCTGGGCTTCCGTTCCGATTGCTGTGGTGTCATGACCGAACATATTTTCTTCGATACAGCTCTCTCGCATCTCCGCTGGGAAAACGGCAATGACGACGAAAAAGCAGCGACGTCCAAATCCTTCTGAAAACGCAAAAAAACGTGGACGGTTTAGATATGGATTGAACCAGTGTAGAAACTGCAGGAAATAAGAGCTCTAAGGAGAGAAATGATGTTAGGACATAAAATGACCAATTTTGCAGATTTTTTTAATAGAATAAAACTTGAATCCCAATGTGTACGGACCTTGTTGCTTAAGAACGCCGTCGATGTCAAAGCAGCAGCGGTGGAAGCAGCCATGGACGCGAATCTTTAGCTCGAAAAGGGGAGAGAAAATTCCTCCTCACCGGCGGAGAAATGATACTGAAGGATATGAAGAAGGCGGCTTCAGTTAACCACGCTTTGCAAATTGTGAACTACAATTTCCCGTAGGGAAGTAATACGGGAAATTGTCCAAAATAACCCTTCTTTCTAAAATCTAAGTGGAATTGGATTCTTTCGGGCCTTTTCGGACGAGATTGAGCTCGAGATTGTATTTGAATTGTAATGAATTCAAATTATCTATTCATGTAAAAGGACAAAAATACCTCTACTTTTAAAAAACCCTTTCATATATATGAAAACCCCTCTGTGAAAAATCACTTTTCCATGGTTATTTGCATCCTTAAGCTTACTTATTTTAGAGGTATTTTCTTCTTTAAGTATTTTGTTTCATTTTTAATTAGAGGTTTGCTAGGGTTTTTGAATGTATCTAAAGTAGATCAATAAATAATAATCCTAACCTTTTCATATACAATGAAACTGGCTTGATGATTGTGTGTGTTGCAACATTCGTTCCTTTTTTGTGTATATAGTATGTTATTGATAATTTTCTAGAATTTTCCCATTCTACTTCGATTGAATTTGTTTGAATCTCGGGCGAGATTCGATGAAGTGGGCTCGAGATCGTTTGGATGTGTACTGAGATTGGGTTTAATACCTTTAAGTTTTGGAAATTTTGTATACGATCTCGCGGTAAATGTAGCCTGAGTTCATCCCGAGATTTTATACAGAATGGGACCAAGACCTTAATCTTGTGGCACGCCGATGTAAATGGCCTGAGTTCTTCATTATTAGGGCACGATCTTGGACGAGTTTTCCACCGAGTTCTTCACCGAGATTTAAGCCATAATCCAAATTTATATGTATTGTTTTGTTGTTGTGTTTGTCTACTTGATTGTTGAGTTGAATACATGGCTTGTGGCCTGTGTGACAGGTGGCATAGGTGACTAAGATCCGTAATCATTTTCCGGAAAATCTAATTTATTGTTCTCATTTGGCAAAAACAGTCTTCAGTATTAAGAAGAAATTAACACCTAGGTATTTGTATATGTTTAGGAAGACTGTTTTTGACCATTTTTTGGATGTGAAGTTAGTTTTCAATGGGTAGTTGTGTCATTATATTCTTTTATGGGAGGTACAAGAGGATGGGGAAGACATTATTAGTTTTAAGATGTTAAGGAAGAAGGTTTCTTTTGGTCGAGATGAGTTTGATATTGTGACAAGTTTGAGATAAAGTCTCAGGCGTGAAGTTGATATTTATTAAGATAGAACTCTAAGGCTCAGAAAGTTGTATTTAGGAGAGAGGTCCAAAATGTATGGGACTGGGTTGGACAATGATTTCTCAGATTATCAGTTTGAGAGCGATGAAGATGCGGTGAAGATGGCTAATTTTTATTTCATCGAGTTGGCGATGATGGGAAGGGAACAGAGGTAACACATGGACGAGACCATGTTAGGGTTGATTGATGAGTGAGAGGATTTTTGTAGTTATGACTGGGGCCACATGATATTCACAAAAACCCTGAGTAGCTTAAAGGTGCACTCAAAGGGAATGTGGCAATGTACAAGAAGAAGCCTGCGAATAATAAGTCACTTGAGTCATACAGCTTATACAAATTCTCGTTCGCTTTCAAGGTTTATTTAACCTTAATTGTTATTGCTACATTGACTTTATCATGCACTTACAAGATGTGTTTGTTTTTTAAATTGGTAGGTTTGGGCATACGAGATAGTTTCATCCCTTAGTAAACGAGTAACGAATAGGGTTTCAGCTTATGCAATACCGTGTATCATGTGATAAAGTTGCACATATTCATTGGGAGCAAAGGTGATTCATACACAGGTTTTTTAGTCTCAAGTGGTAAGTCGTATTTCATTGAGTTCTATATGATGGTATGGTTTTCAACATTCTAAATTTGATGTTGTTGTTTACATCAAAGCTCGTATAAATGACTTCGTTTCGATCGATGAAGAGAAGACCTACTTTGATTGTATACTGGATATTTCGACATCGAATGAGTATGTAGATCTGCAACCTCCTCCACGAGAGAATGTTCTTTGTGGTCCTATTGAGGATGTGGGTCGAGAACAAGTTGATGGACCTACGACGGGTGGCTGTGTTGCAAATTCAGATAACACCGTGGGTAAGCTACATGTAGTACGCCCTCAGGCCTAAATACTTCCACCAGTGATGACCACAACTAGTGGATCACGGATGACATGTGAATGCAATAAGCACTTACAGCACTTGGAAGGGAAGTTAGATCGTATTAAGTCATCCTTTATGGCTAAGCTGAAGGCCAAAAAGGAAATGTTGATGTTGATTATGAAGGTATGTTACATAAAATATTCTTCAATTATGTAGTTATTCTTGTTTTCTTATTTCATTTACATTATTTATAGGATAAATCGGTCGAATCACAATAGTATTATGACGTTGGAGAAGGTCCACATTTTTTCGGGACCCACCTACTGAGAATCAACCTACTGAGGATCCACTGGTTGATGATCCACCTACCGAGGACCCAGATGTGGGGGACACAACTGCTAAGTTCGTTGTTCACGGTGAGGATCCACCTGTTGGGGATCCCCCTTCTACCCATGATGGTGAAGGTGGTGTCCCCATAGAGATATCATTAGGGGACAAAGATACGACTAGTCCATCAGTATCTACACTAATAAAGCTGAAGGATGAGGTATGGTATTTTGATGTTCGTATAATTGATTATTTACAGTTTATGCTATTATTTGATGACAAATATTTATGAATTTTGCAGCCACTGGACGATGACAACGAAGTGATTCCATTGTCTCAGTTTTTAGATGTGGTCCATAGGGAAAGGACCAGCAGGAAAAGGACAGTCCCATGGAAACTTCATATTCCTATTGGAGTTGAACCCGTTGAGAACTAGAGAAAGAAAAAGGCAAAGTCATATGATTCAATGCCTAAAATACCTACTAAGTTTGAGAAGCAATTATCTAAATATATCGACGATCCCAGGCAGGTCAATGAGACTCGGAGATCTGTTCAGGGTGTTTGGAAACTTCCATGGTTCATGAGCTTACTGACGCCAGAAACATTTATTGACGATGATGTAAGTTACCCATCATTTAATGCTTAATTTCGTGTGTGAACAGAGAAATAATTATTGTTTTTCTTGCAGAAGATGGACACGCTGTTCTTGTTCACGCAGAAGAAGTTGTTGGACAATGCAGATCCAATCCATGTGAATAAGAGATTTATTACAGCGGATAGAATCATATCGACGAGTAAATATAACATAAAGTGTAACGACACAACTTCCTATTTTTCAAGATGCTACTACATGCATGCATAGGCTTGACAGTATATTTTTCAAAGGAAAATTTGAATAATAAATAAAAGTATACCAAAACTTTTATTTCATTAAATAAAGTGCTAAAATAATAAAATCCTAAAAAAAACACATCGTTCGGGGTATCCCTAACTCTAATTTAAAACAAATTGTACAAATAAAAAAATTCATAAATTCATAAATGAAATAACTGGAATTTGAAATGTTAGACTTCTAAACCAAAACATGTCAAATAAATAGAAACATAAGTACGGAAGGATATCGCGTCCCAATGGCCAGGTCACGGATCCCTCATGTCATTCGTCAATTTATCTTTACCTTTTACCTGGAAAAAAAAAAACATAAAGAGGAAATGATGAGTATATAAATATACTCAGTAAGCGACCCACTACTGGGCCTACTAGGTGAACTATTAGATTTCCTATTGGGACTAAGTGCACATTACGCAATATAGGTATAAACATAAGCATAAGGGGCGAACTCGGAGGCACGCTTTCATAGGTAGTGATCTCGGTGGGACACAGTCATAAACATAAGGGGTGATCCTAAGGGGACACCGTACATAGGCATAAGGTATGAGCTCGAAGGCTCACTACATGCGATGTACATAGCCTGGTAAGAATGCTAACAACCACTATAATTCAACTTAGGCATAAGCTACAATCATAATCATATATCATGCTTAAAAGATTTCAAAATAGCCTCTAAATCCATCAATCAAACATGCATCAAAACATAATCTCAAGATTTCCATAGCATAAACATAAGCTTCCACAAATCCAACTGACCAACAAGCATGTCCTAAAATTCCAAGCCGACATAGGAACCAAATCTTAATACATACTTGAGTTTGAGGGTGAACCGGTAGTAAATCACTTACTTTGATTTTAAGCTCAATATCAAGCAATTAAACCTCCCTTCTGGCTTTGAAATTCTGGAATCAAGACATATAAACATAAAGCATAAATAACTTTAATTTCGACTTTATGGCCCAATTCCAATACATACATTACAAAAAACTTAATCCACCTACCTAACAAAGTGGTTTACTCCAAACCAGTACAAAATTCCACCAAGTATTCCAACCTAAACATAAACAAGAACCAAATGTTAAAATTTAATTTATAACAATTATTCCCAAACTTCACAAGTCATAACGCCTTAAAACATACCAAAAATCTACCAAAAAATCACTATTGATATTGTTGGAGAACACGCTTGTAGCTCCAAAACTTCCTTCAACCTTTTAAACATAGTGGGTAACTCAATTCAGACAAATCCGAATGGGCATTTTAAAAACCCATTCAATAAAAGCTCAATAAACTTATATCTCTCCCCAAACCAAGATATTGACGAAAAACTAAGACTTGGAGACCACGGGCGTTGGATGAGGTGGATGGACGACAATGGTTAGAGACGGCTCGATCAAGATACGCAGATAGCTGCTAGGCTGCAAAATGGAGATAGAGCCTGAAGTTTGTTGGATTCGATGCTCGCAACTGGCTATGGCAGGGATGGCAACGCGACTGCACAAAGGCACTAATGGCAGTCTCGGCGACAACGCGACTACTGTGGAAAGGTAGTGGATGCCGACGGCGCTAGAGTTGGGCTTGGACGTGAAGATGACGCGAATAAAGAAGCTGAAGGGGCGGGGGGTCTGCATGCATGGCTAAAGGGAAGAAGAAGAAGAAGGTGAATTTTTCACCAATATATGTATATATACATATTCGTTTAAACCAAAACCCTAATCTTACTTTCTCAATACAAACTATTTTCCCTAAAAAAACCCTAAATAAATATATATTATTTTACATTTTCTCCATCACATCAACCCAAATCACAACAACACCAGTCAATTTTACTAGATATCTATCCCGAGACACCAACACTTGTGTGCATGCCTTGAAGGCAAAATGATTAAAAGATCTTTTACTGGAAAAGGTCATAGGACTAAAGAACCCTTAGAGCTTGTACATCAAGACCTCTGTGGTCTGATGAATGTTAAGGCAAAAGGAGGGTTTGAATATTTCATCACTTTTACTAATGATTATTTAAGATATGAGTATGTTTATTTATTGCAACAGAAGTCTGAAGCTTTTGAAAAGTTCAAAAAGTTTAAAGCTGAAGTTAAAAATGCATTAAATGAAACAATAAATACATTTCGATCTGATCGAGGTGGAGAATTGTTGGATCTTACATTCTATAACTATTTAATAGAACATGGAATTGTATCCTAACTCTCAGCACCTGGTATACCTCAGCAGAATGGTGTATCAGAAAGGAGAAATCTAACCCTGTTGGACATGGTTCGATCTATGATGAGTTATGCATCCTTACCAGACTCGTTTTGGGATTATGTAGTACAAACTACAACATATATTTTGAATTGTGTTCCATCCAAGAGTGTTACGAAAACAGCTTTGGAATTATGGAATGGTCATAAAGGCAGTTTACACCATTTCAGGATCTGGTGTTGTCCAGCACATGTGTTTAAGGCAAATCCTAAGAAACTAGAACTTTGTTCAAAATTGTGCCTATTTGTAGGCTATCCTAAAGGAATGATAGGTGGTTATTTTTACAATCCTAGAGAAAATAAAATGTTTGTGTCGACAAATGCTACATTTCTAAAAGAGGACCATATAAGGGAACATAAGCCCCGCAGTAAAAATTGTGTTGAATGAACTTTCCAAGGAAACTCTGAGCCTTCAACAAGAGTTGTTGAAGAACCCAACACCTCAACAAGAGTTGTTGAAGTTGGTTCATCTAGTAGGTCATGTCTACCTCAAGTGTTAAGGGAACCTCGACGTAGTGGGAGGGTTGCAAACCCGCCAATCCGTTACATGGGTTTAACAGAAATCCTAGCTATGGTAGCTAACGGAGATGTTGAAGATCTATTGTCTTATAAAAAGGCAATGGAGGATGTTGACAAAGATGAGTGGATCAAAGCTATGGATCTCAAAATGGAGTTTATGTACTTCAATTCTATTTGGGATTTTGTATATTAACCTGATGGGGTAAAATCTATAGGTTGCAAACAGATCTATAAGAGAAAATGGGGTGCTGATGGGAAGTTGCAAACCTTCAAGACCATACTTGTGGCAAAGGGTTATATCCAAGTTGAGGGAGTCGACTATGAGGAGAGTTTCTCACCTGTTACCATGTTTAAGTCTATCTGGATCCTCTTGTTCATTGCTTCATATTATGACTATGAGATTTGGCAAATGGACGCGAAGACTACCTTTTTTAATGGAAATCTTGAAGAGACCATTTATATAGAGCAACCTGAGGGATTCATAACCCAAGATCAAGAGCAAAAGGTTTGCAAGCTTAATCGATCCATTTATGAATTGAAGCAAGATTCTCGATCTTGGAATATAAGATTTGATATTGTGATCAAATTTTATGGCTTTGATCAAAATGTTGATGAATATTGTGTTTACAAGAGAATCATCAACAGTTTAGTAGTTTTACTTGTTGAGATTGGTGTCCTAATTCTCCCGAGTCTTGTTGTTTGTAATTATACACATTGTTATGAATAAAATAAGCGTTATTTCATTCTGGCATTTACTCATATCCAATAAACAAACCTCCATAGTTATTGTATGTAAATTTAAGCATGTATATGAGATATACAAGTGGATCATGCCTTAAGTGATAACCTAAATAGGTCTGTAGTATAAGGATTAAGGCGGGATACCTGATTCTAGTGATACTACGGATACGACTCGCTTTGTAGGGATTTGCAAGTGTTGTAAACTACTATAGATG
Organism: Benincasa hispida; assembly: GCF_027475165.1. Lineage (NCBI taxonomy): Eukaryota > Viridiplantae > Streptophyta > Magnoliopsida > Cucurbitales > Cucurbitaceae > Benincasa > Benincasa hispida. The sequence continues at coordinate 15,266,786 of NC_143482.1, forward strand.
GTAGATCCTGACCATTCATGTGGAGACATGTGAGTGGGGGTGTCTTATACAAAGAGTTTGTTAAGTTCGAACCACGAGATGATTCATCTCTGTATATAACGTCGTTGATACTGAAGACTTACATCTCACCTAAACGACCATAGGTGACATGACCTTAATCCTGAGTGTTTTGGGAACTCCTGCCTTTGAGGGAGGTCATTTGATTAGTATGGGTGAGAGTGGCCAGATTGCCAAATCAATATGCCTACCTTTTTGGGGACTTGTATGATTTGGGAGCTGGGAACTCAGTTACACAAGATGGAATTCGATGGAATTAACTTCTTCCCCAAAGCAGGGGTATAATAGATAGATTGCTTCCATAAGGGCTGATTCTGGGGCTTGAACATAGTTACCATAGCTTCTCTTTGGAAGAGAGGACTCAGTCATAGTAGGACTATGACTTATGTTCATTAGAGGGATCAATGGTACTTAAGGAGTTAGATGTAACTACAAGGGCATAACGGTTATTGGCCAAGCTGTAATTATGAGTGATCTGTGAAGGGTCAACGCACTGTTGAATGGTTAAGATGGATACATAATATATCTGTAGTAAGGAGAGTTCAGCTGTCGGTCTTTAGTGGACTGCCCGACAGTTAACGGATGATGGTCTCATCCTCTAACCAAGTCCACACAGAACCCACACTCTAGATTCCCATACCGAGAATACCAAGGCAACCTTTTTGGTGGTGTCATACTTAACTCGACACAATCGAGGTTCTGTGGAGGCCATTCGTGGTGTTTGGGGTGTTTGTGATCTTGGAGATCGCGGTGTTCGAGTTTGCTATGATCGTGCTATGTAACGGTCGTAGTGTACGAGCGTTCGTGTGTTGACGTGTTGTTGTGATCGAGCGTTCGTGATTGAGGGATCTTGAAGATGAGTTTTCAAAAGTATGTTAATTCCTTCCCTTGATCATGTAGTAAAGCATGATGTAATTTCTGTTTTGCGCATAGCCTATTGTTTTCGTTTGTGACTGTAGTTGTGTATGTTCATATATGATTGAAATTTGGAAAGATCCTTTCGCTACTCATGGAAATTCTCATGTTTGATTTTCTTAAATTGGTATCAAAGCTAGGTTGTTCTGATATTCAGTCATGGTGGTTTTCTGTATTTGTGTTTAATTGTTAAATGCTTTTGTGGATGGCATTGATGGATGTTTACGGGTTTAATTGCCTCTGTTTTAAAGCTTTCTTTAAATTACAAAGTGTTAATTTGTAAGGACCCCTGTGTTTTTGGGCATAATTAACTTGCTATCGAGTCTGTAATTCAAAGAGTTTGAGTTAGTCGAGTCGTTCGTGATGAAGTTTTAAATCTCTAACGAAGAAGAAGACCAAGAGTTGGTCGTGTCGTGTAGCCTCAGGTAAATGATCGTTGGGATTTAACTAAATGATCGAGTAAATTTTTCTATATGATCGTGTAGTATTTACTAAACGATCGTTTAGGTATGCTAAATAATGGGGTAAATTGTTTACTCTATCACGTAGCGTTGGTTGCCTGATCGTGTAGACGCTGGAGGTAGACGATCATATTGAGAGCATATGATGCTCATCATTTAGAAGAAGGCGTGCACTAAACGATCGTGTTGTTAGGATTGTTGGGTTTTATGTCCTAAAATTCGCAGTTTGTAAAATGATAAACATCTTCTATAATCAATAAACTTATTATTGATTTCATAAATTATATGAGAGTCTAAATCCAATAAACTAAGACCCATGACTATTGTATGAGTACTTGAACTTTATGTGGAGACATAAGAGTGGATCAGGTTCGAGTAAATAGTCGAAATGATCTATGGTACATGAATAAGGCTGAGTACCTTATTCTGGTAACACCATTGGATGTGGCCTACTCTGTAATTGTTACAAAGAGTTGTAAAGTGCTACATATGATGTGATCCTAATTCGTACATATTATGACATGAGGAGTGGGGGTGCCTATGCAATGAGTTTGCATAAGATTGGACCAAGAAATAAGTCACTCTTACTTTATAACGTTGTTTACTGTATAAGACTGACTATTTCACCTAGATGACCTAGGTAACTCGATCTTAATCCTGAGCTATGCACTCCTGTTTATTGAGGATTACTCTTAGATTTGCATAGGTGAGGGTTGACTCAACAGCGTTGGCTCAATAAGATTCTCATTTCAGGGGTAAAACCTAATAGATAGCTGGGGACATAGGGTGCAAGAAGGAGTTCACGCCTACCTGATTTAGGGATAGAAGAAAGGTTGTTCTCTCAAGTACTAAATCCAGGTCTTGAACAAGGGGCCCCACCCTTCCACTGGGCTGAGAGAGTTTGGTTTGGTGATTGGATCACAAACCAGTTGTTCATAAGAGGATCAGTAGGAACTTGAGGAATAAGACTAATCTCGGGGGCAAAACAGATATTTGACCCAGCCGTTATTACGAACAACCTGTGAAGGGTCGACTTGTGGATTATGGTTAAATCATGTGGACATAATATATCTACAGTGAGGGGAATGCAACTATGGGCTTTAGTGGAGTGATCCATTAGTTAAAGAATGAGGATTAATCTGGTCTAATGAGTTTAGCTAATTAATCTCAGATCGTTGGAGCCCATGATTTGTAGGTCCGCGAGGTCCCCTTACTAGCTCGTAACGGACTAGCTCTAGAATATCATGATAAGTCAATTTGAAACATTCAAATTAGAATTAAGAGAATTAGTAATTATGTGAGATATAATTACATGTTTATTTGAGAATTAAACGGAATAGGAAAATTTATATTTAAATATGATTTAAATATATAAAGATGGATATATGTAAAAATTAATCTAATATTTGATATTAAATTAATTAAATTTTATTTAAAAATTAATTTCATTATTCAATTTTTAAAATCAAAATGGATTTTGGAAATATCATTTTTGATTTTATGATGAAATTGGAATTTTAGAAAAACAAAAACACTAAAATGGAAAATGTTGGTTTTCCATTATCCATCTTTCAACTTGCTCACACAAAAGCAGTCACCTTTGCCTTGTCCTTCTCAAAGCATGAGCTTCAACTCATGCAACTCTCTCCCCTGCATGTTGATATGCAATATAATGAAGAGTTTGGAGTAAAATTCGGGCATGCAATCAAGAGAGAATTTTAGAGAAAATTCGGGTTGAAGAAAGGGTTCTTTAACAAGATTGCTGCTGTGAGCTTTTCTTCTTCATCTCTTGATTCAAGCTTGTTTTTAGTCCCACAACTCAATCTAGAGCACCAAGAGAATAGTGGGGAAGATCTTGAGGTGGTCTGCAATCAGATTTGGATAAGATAGAAGCTAGAGAAGAAGCTTTGAAGAAGTTCTACAAGAGGTATGTCTTGAAACTCACTTGTTTTCTACAAGAACATGCTTTATATTTTGCCAAAATTAGTGAATTAGAGTGCTTAAATGATCCTTGTGCTTCCGCTATTGCTGATACAATCCTACAAGGATGCTCATCGCATAGTCACTACCTACACGATCATGCAATATACGATACCAAGGCGCTCACTCTGTGATCGTTTTAACGATGGTGCTTCGTCGCATCGTTGTCATTTAGATGATCGTATAAGGCTTGCGTTGTGCGCAACGCGCTAGACGATCGTGTACCTCGTGTTTCATTGCATAGTAAAAGGTACACAATTATTGCTAAACGATCGTTTAGCTCTGGGAGCATTGGTAAACAATTGAGCAAAGTGTTTATTCTTTCGTGTAGACGATTGCAGGGTGTTTGGTGCACGATTAGTGGAGACGCGTTGCTTCGCCCGAACGGTTCAAGACCCAGTTCACCTGTTCGAACCAAAGACTCCTTGATTTTGTAATAGTTAACTTTAGTTTTTAGGATTTGAGGCAATTTTTCCCAGTTCAACAACATTTGTTTTACATGTGATGTATGGTGTTTATATGCCAAAGTGTTTGACATATAGTTTGAAACCCACCTTGGGTTGTGCAATCATTCATGCATCATGTATTATAAGAGTTATAATATTGCATGAAGAAATTACTTGAAAGCATGTGCACGCATCATGCAATATAAGAGTTATATTTTTGCATGTAGTGAGCATATTCATGCACCATCCTTTTATTGTAAGCGTTATAGTATAAGGGTGAATGGAAACATGTTTTTCTTGATTTGTTGCTTGTTTGTATAAGAGTTATATAAAAAGGTAGCAATGAATGAACAATGTATTGAGCATGACACTTAGATTGTTTGTAAATGTTATGAATGTCTATCATGTGTCTGTTTTGCATTGTGGTTTTGGTTGTTTCCGTTTATAAGCGTTATAAAGGAAATTAGAACTAAAATCGATAAGAAAGAGTTACATGCGGACTTAAGGTGAACTCATGTTTTTAAAAGGGTTTTAAAATTGGATTGAGATAGATCTAAGTCCAAAAGGTTCTAATGGGATTAGTAACCTAGATTAACCTTTTAAAATCGGTTTAATAGGATTAAATTGATTGGCATAAAAGATTAAATTTGTTTTAAATCTATTTATAAGGGACTTTTTGTCTAAGGCGGGTTTTGTCTAGGCTGGGGTTCTTAAGTTGACGGAAATGAAACATCCCTACCTGGGAACCTACTTGGAAATATGAATTAGATAGATTTTCTACAAGCATGCGACAGTTGGTCAAAGACTCCGTTAAAGAGTTTAATGGATGATGATCAAAAGTTGTTTAACTATCCAAGGTAAAAGTTACTCTTGCGCAAACCTAAAAAGTCACTTAGTTATAATTCTTAGCCCTGTTTTTTTCTAAGTAAACTAAACCCTAGGTTATAAAATACTCAGTGGGAGGAAGAGATATATCTAATATGTCAATGATTCCACTCATATTTCTCCCTGTATGTTCACATCGTGAGATTCATGCTTGGCCTCGTGGTGCCCTGGGAGCATCCCCCTTTGGATGGTGTTTGCATGAGTTAATATCAAGGTGGATGGAGAGAGTGTTTATAAGTAAGTGGGTGAAAGGTGTGTGTCAACATGTCCTTCAATCTCCATCATTGGTTCACACCGTGATATCATTCTCTACTCCTTCGTGGAGCCTTAGGTGTGTCCTCCTTTGGATGGGTTTTGTGCAGTTGGTCAAGATCAAGGTGAACTCCAGAAATGGATAGGGTCGCTTTAGGTTTTGCCCCAAGCAGATTTTTTTCCCTTCGGATTGGCTGCTTGAGGCGGATCTCTAGGGCCTAAAATGGCGGGTCACACTAACGGGAGATTGTTAAGTAAGTTAATGATCTTTTGACCAAATCAATGATTGTTAGTCGTTATAGGAGCAAGAGTTGTTCTGGTATTAATGACTAGTTGAGAACTTCTCAATTCAGAGGAGGGATAATTGACCTCCCTTCGGTGGCTTTTGTCTTAAACCTTTGAAGCGTCATTGCGAAACTAGATGTCACACGGAGTTTATGTTAATTTTGTTAAACTTTATTGGATGTTGTATGCTTTTCAACGGGTATTTGATTAAAACCTAACGTAGGTCAATGTGTTTTTGTTTTCAGCAACTCGTTAGTATTTCCGTTGAATGCCTTTAGTATGACCGATTACATACAGTGGAAAGAGTCGTGTAAAACGTTTTTCGTGGTAAACGACCTCGAATTTGTCATGGTTGAGGAATGTCCTCAAATTCTGACCCATGATGCACTACAAAGTGTTCATAATGCATATGAGGTGTGGATGAAGGCTAATTCATTGGCTAGACTTCACATTTTGGCTAGCATACCTGATGTTTTGGCCAAAAGGGTTGAGAACATGATCATTACATGTGAGATCATGGATTCGTTGCAAGATTTATTTGAACGTCAGTTCTTACTTTTTGAGCACAAAGAGATGGATGACAAAACCAGTAGTGTTAGTTGTTCTAACACTGATTTCACTACTCTCCAAAAGAGAAGGATGTCCCAAGACTGTAAATATGATTTATTGGTCTTGGAGATGTGTTTGGTAGAGAATGATGATTCTGCCTAGATCTTGGATTCAGGTGCTACCAACCATGCCAGTTCCTCTTATCAAGAATTCAGTTCCTGAAAAACGTTACCACAGAGAGAGATGACTCTTAGAGTCGGTACTGGTGAGGTTGTTTCAACTGTTGCTGTAGGTGGGCTGAAGTTATTTGTTGACAAGAACGTTATCTGTTACTGGATAATGTTTTCGTAGTTCCTCATATTAAGAGGAACTTAATCTTGGTTTCTTGTCTCATTGAATAAGGGTATACCGTCTTCTTTTCTGAGAATAAAGTATTTATTTTCAATAATGGAATGGAGATTGGATTTGGTTCGATGGAAAGTAACTTATATGTACTAAGGTCGTTTGTCATAAAAGCCTTGTTTAACACTAAAATGTTTAGTACGGAAACAACAACTAAAAGATCAAAGGTTTTTTCTAAGGAAAACGCCCATCTTTGGCATCTAAGATTAGGTCACATCAACCTCAACAGGGTTGAGCAGTTGGTGAAAAGTGGACTTCTAAAAAGTTATAGAAGAACATTTTTGCCGGTGTGTGAATCATGCCTCGAAGGCAAGATGACCAAACGACCTTTTATTGGAAAAGGTTACAGGGCCAAGGAAACCTTGGAGCTTGTACATTCAGACCTTTGTGGTCCGATGAGTGTTAGGGCTCGAGGTGGGCATGAATATTTCATCTCTTTCATAGATGATTATTCAAGGTACGAGTATCTCTACCTAGTGCAATGTAAGTTTGAAGCCTTTTTCAAGTTTAAGGAGTATAAGACTGAAGTTGAAAACTTGTTAGGTAAAAGATAAAAACACTACGATCTGATTGTGGTAGAGAGTATATGGACCTCTAATTTTAGAACTATATGATAGAACATGAGATTACGTCCCAACTCTCGACCCTTGGTACACCTCAGCAAAATGGTGTATCAAAAAGGATAAACAGAACCTTGTTGGACATGTTCAGTCTATGATGAGTTATGTTCACTTCCAGACTCGTTTTGGGGTTTTGCAGTGGAGACTGCATGCTATATCCTGAACAACGTTCCCTCGAAAAGTGTTTCTGAAACACCTTTTGAGTTGTGGAAAGGTCGTAAAGGTAGTTTATGCCATTTCAAAATTTGGGGATATCCAACACATATGCTAGTGACTAACTCGAAGAAGTTGGAACCGTGTTCGAGAGTTTGCCTCTTTGTAGGCTACCCCAAGGAAACGAGAGGTGGATACTTCTATGATCCAAGCGAGAATAAAGTGTTTGTTTCTACAAATGCTATCTTCTTGGAAGAAGACCACATGAGGGATCATAAGCCACGAAGTAAGCTCGTTTTACATGAGATTTCTAGTGAGATTGAGACTATTGAGGGTTCAACAAGAGTTGCTGAACAGACTGACAAATCAATAAGAGTTGTTAAGGTCGGTGCATCTGGTCAACCAGCTCAAGAGTTGAGACCACCTCGACGTAGTGGGAGGGTTATAAACCCACCAGATCGCTACATGGGTTTAACTGAAGCCCAAAATGTCATTTCTAATGATGGAGTCGAGGATCCATTGTCTTTTAAGAAAGCAATGGAGGATGTTGACAAGGATGAATGGATTAAAGCCATGAACCAGGAAATGGAGTCTATGTACTTCAATAACATCTGAAAGTTTGTTAATTCGCCTGATGGGGTCAGACCTATTGGATGTAAGTGGATCTATAAGTGAAGGAGAGGTGTAGATGGAAAGGTGCAAATCTTTAAGGCTCGACTCGTGGCAAAGGGTTATACCCAGGTTGAGGGAGTTGATTATGAGGAAACTTTCTCACCTATTGTCATGCTCAAGTCTATCAGGATACTTCTGTCCATAGCCACATTTTATGATTATGAGATATGGAAAATAGACGTCAAGACTGCCTTTCTTAATGGTAATCTTGAGGATACCATTTATATGACTCAACAAGAGGGGTTCGTAGTTCCAGATCAAGAACAAAGAGTTTGCAAGCTTAATAGGTCCATTTATGGGTTGAAACGAGCATTTAGATCATGGAACATTAGATTTGACACTGCGGTCAAGTTATTTGGCTTTGATCAGAATGTTAATGAGCCTTGTGTCTACAAGAAAATCATCAACAACTCAGTAGCTTTCTTGGTATTGTATGTGGATGATATCCTACTCATTGGGAATGATGTAAGGTATCTGTCTAACATTAAAAAGTAGCTAGTTGCCCAGTTCAAATGAAAGATTTTGGTGAGGCACAATATGTTCTAGGGATCCAGATCATTTGGGATCATAAGAACAAGAGGTTAGTCTTGTCTCAGACATCGTACATCGATCAAATTTTGATCAGGTACAGGATGCAGGATTCCAAGAGGGGTTTGTTACCCTTTAGACATGGAATCGTATTGTCTAAGGATCAATGTCCTAAGACACCTCAAGAAGTTGAGGAGATGAGACAGATTCCCTATGCTTCAGCAGTAGGAAGCTTAATGTATGCAATGTTGTATACCAGACCCGACATTTGCTATACAGTAGGGATTGTCAGTCGGTATCAGTCCAATCCAGGATTTGATCATTGGATAGCGGTCAAGACGATCCTCAAGTATCTTTAGAGAATGAGGGACTATATGCTTGTGTATGGAGATAAAAATTTGATCCTTACAGGATACACAAACTCTGACTTTCAGACCGATAGAGATTCTCGCAAATCGACATCGAGGTCTGTGTTCACTCTGAATGGAGGGCCTGTAGTGTGGTGAAGCATCAAGCAAAGATGCATCACAGACTCCACTATGGAAGCCGAATACGTAGCCGTTCATGAAGCAGCTAAAAAGGCTATTTGGCTGAGGAAATTCCTTTTAGATTTGGAAGTTGTTCTAAATATGGATTTTCCTATCACTCTCTATCGTGATAACCTTTTTTGTGGTTTCATACTCAACTCGACACAGTCAAGGTTCTATGGAGGCTGTTCGTGGTGTTCGTGATCTTGGAGATCGCAGTGTTCGAGTTTGCTGTGATCATGCTGTGTAGCGGTCGTAGTGAATGAGCGTTCGTGTGTTGCTGTGTTGCTATGATCGAGCGTTCGTGATTAAGGGATCTTAAAGATGAGTCTTCAAAGGTATATTAATTCTTTCCTTTGATCATGTAGTAAAACATGCTGTAATATCTGTTTTGCACATAGCTTATTGTTTTCGTTTGTGACTATAATTGTGTATATGATTGAAATTTGGAAAGATCCTTCTGCTGCTCATGAAAATCCTCATGTCTGATTTCCTTCATTACTAGTGCTATATGTAGACGATATCCTACTTGAGAATGATGTAGATCTATTGACTGAAATTAAGAATTGGCTAGCGACCTAATTCCAAATGAAATATTTGGGAGAGGTGCAATTTGTTCTGGGCATTCAAATCTTTAAAGATCGAAAGAACAAAACGTTAGCTCTTTCTTAGGCATCGTATATTGATAAAATGTTTGTCAAATTTTTTATGCAGAATCCAAGAGAGGTTTACTCCATTTCAGGCATGGAGTTATATTGTCTAAGGAACAGTGTCCTAAGACACCTTAAGAGGTTGAAGAAATGAGACGGATCCTCTATGCATCAGCTGTTGGAAGCCTGATGTATGTGATGTTATGTACTAGACTTGACATCTACTATGCGGTAGGGATAGTCAATAGATATTAGTCTAATCTAGGATTTGATCACTGAATCGCTGTTAAGAACATCCTCAAGTAGCTACAGAGAATGAAGGACTACATGCTCATGTATGGTTCTAAGGATTTGATCTTTGCAGGATATACGGACTCTAATTTTCAGACTGATAAGTATTCTAGAAAATCTACATCAGGATCAGTGTTCACTCTTAACAGAGAAGCAGTAGTTTGAAGAAGCAACAAGCAGGGGTGCATTGCTGACTCCACCATGGAGGTTGAGCACGCAGTGGCTTGTGAAGCTACTAAGGAAGCTGTGTGGCTTAGGAAATTGCTGATTGATCTGGAAGTGGTTTCAGACATGTCAAAGCTCATCAACCATTTATTGTGATAATAGTGGTGCTGTGGCTAATTCTGGAGAGCCTCGGAGTCACAAGAGCGGGAAACATATAGAGTGGAAGTATCATCTCATTTGAGAGATTGTACATTGTGAGAACGTGATCGTCACATAGATAGCTTCAGAGCACAACGTTGCCGATCCATTTACAAAGGCCCTCACGACTAAGGTGTTTGTGTTGGGGTTAATGCCCTAAATCTTATAGGGTCCTATAGTTTGTAAACCTTGTATGAATAAACTTGTATGTGATTAATGATAGTTGATATTTTATTCACTTTGTCTATGAAATATGTGATATTTTTGTTGCATTAACCACAAACCAATAAACTAACATCCAAGGTTATCGTTGTAACTTAAACATATATGTGGAGATATACAGGTGGATCATGTTTAAGTAATAACCTAAATGGTCTGTAGTATATGGATAAGGCTGGGTACCTTATCCTGGTGACACTACGAGTATGGCCCGTTTTGTAGATATTACAAATGTTGTAAAGTGCTACAAATGATCTGATCCCAATCATTCACGTATTAGATATGCGAGCAGAGATATTTTATACAAAGGAGTTTGTATAAGACTGGACCACGAGATGATTAGTCTGATTATATAATGCCGTTCATAATAGAGGCTTTCATTTCACTAGGATGACCATAGGTAACGCGACCTTAATCCTGAGTGAGTTGTGAACTCCTACCTATGAAGGTAGTCTTTTGATTTGTATGGATAAGAGTGGCCAAATCGCCGACTCAACAAGCCTACTATTTTGAGGATTCGTCTGATTCGGGAGCTGGGAACTTAACTACATAAGATGGAATTCACTCCTTCCCCGATGCAGGGGTAAGTAGATAAATTACTCTCTTAAGGGCTGATTCTGGGTCTTGAACAATGTGGCGCCACACCCTTTCTTGGCCTGAGAGGGGTTTAGTCATAGTGGGACTGTGATATATTGTTCATTAGAGGGATAAGTGGTACTTAAGAAGTTAGATATAACCATAGGGGCAAAATGGTAATTTGGGGCAACTGTAATTACGAGCAATTTATGAAGGGTCATCGTACTATTGTTGGTTATATCCAATGGACATAAAAATATATCTGTAGTGCGAATAGTGCAGCTGTTGGTATTTAGTGGAGTGCCTGACAGTTAACGGATGGTGGATAATGTAATTAAAGAGTTTAATTAATTATTCACGTAAGGTTGGAGCTTCAAGCTACAAGTCTGTAAGGTCCCCTTGGTAGCTCAAAAGGATTTAGTTGAGAATCAGTTTTTGGGTTAATTTGAATTGTTCAAATTAATAAGAGGGAATTTAATTATGTATGATATAATTAAATTAATTCAATTATATATGATGTAATTGACATAATGTATTTGATACATTTTAGTTTAATTGGAGGAATAAATATTTGAATGTGATTCAAATGTATTTTCTATGAATGAGATTCATAGTTGTTAAATTTAATATAAATATGATTTATAGTAAATGCCATAAAATAGAGAAAAAAAACTATAGTTCATATTGTATATGATGCAATATTAAAACTATAGGTTATAAATATAATATGATAAGTTGGTTATCATATTTATTTATATTATTTGTTATTTTGAATAATAATCATATTTTTTTCTCCAACCACTTTAGTGGGTGGTTAGTTGGTTTTTTTATGGCAAAAGGAATAAAAAGAAATTAGTTCTCTTTTTTTCTTTCTTTAACACAACAACTCTACACGAAATTGACAGAGCCTATACGATAGACTACACGATTGTGAAGCTTGCTATACGATAGTCATCTTCCTCAATCGTCTTCCTCCTCCAAACTCTTTAACTCCCTCCTAACCAAAATAGTCAGAGCCCCCACTCCTGGGTTTCACCCTAAGAATACCGAGGACTCCAAGTGGTAGTGTCTTCAACCTTTTGGTTCGAGTTTTCTTGAAGAGGGTCTTTAAGTTATTGTTGCTGTTTGAAGAGTTCGTGATTGTTCAAGGGTTGTACGAGAAGAAGTGTTCTTCAAAGGTATAATCACTTAATCTCTGTTTCTTGTTTAAAAACATCTTGTAATTTTTACTTAGAATGCACAATCTGTTTGTTTACTGTAAATTCGTGTTTTCAATCAAAATGGAATTTGGACGATCTGCTTCTACTCATGGATCTCTTGTAAAGAAATTCCTTCAGTTTGAAGGTCACCCGCAGAGTATAGGTCTACAGGATAGGCCATATATAGTCTAAGGCAAGTGGGAGATTTTGTACTGAGCATGTTTTATGCCCTATTTTATTGCTTTGTGTACTTGTATATTGTATACCCCATTAGCTTTAGGATAAGTGGGAGATTGTTGGGGTTGATGCCTTAAATCTCGTAGGGTCTTCTAGTTTGTAATTGTATTGTTTTATTTATTTAATAAAATATGAGATATTTTATTTGATATATTAGTAGAATTAAACCCACAACATATAAACTAACATCCAAGATTTCATTTGTAGCTTAAACATGTATGTAGAGACATACAGGTGGATCATGTTTAAGTGATAACCTAAATGGTCTGTAGTAGATGGCTAAGGCTAGATACCTTATCTTGGTGACAATACGAATATGACCCGCTTTGTAGTTGTTACAATTGTTGTAAAGTGCTACAAATGATCTGATCCTGATCAGTCATGTGGAGACATGTGAGTGAGGGTATTCTGTACAAAAAAATTTGTATAAGCTCGAACCACGAAATGACTAGTCTAATTATATAATGTCATTCATGTTTGAGACTTACATTTCACCAGGATGACCATAGATGATATGACCTAAATCCTGAGTGAGTTGTGAACTCTTGCCTATGAGGGCGATTCTTTGATTTGTATGGATGAGAATGGCCAGATCGCCGACTCAATAAGCCTACCATTTTAGGGATTCGTTTGATTGGGGAGCTGGGAACACAGCTACACAAGACGAAATTCACTCATTCCCTGAGGGGTAAATAGATAAATTGCTCCATTAAGGGTTGATTCCAGGGCTTGAACAATGTGGCACCACACCCTTTCTTGGGCTGAGAGGGGTTTGGTCATTGTTGGACTATGACTTATTGTTCATTAAAGAAATAAGTTGTACTTAAGGAGTTAGATGTAACTATAAGGGCAAAACGGTAATTTTGGTCTAGCTGTACTTATGAGCAATTTGTGAAGAGTCATCGCACTATTGATTGGTATATCCAATGGACATAAAAATATATTTATAATGCGAATAGTGCAGCTGTTAGTCTTTAATGGAGTGCCCAATAATTAATGGATGTTGGATAATTTAATTAAAGGAGTTTAATTAATTATTCAAGTACCATTGGAGCTTCAAGCTACAAGTTCATGCGATCCCCTCTGTAGCTCAATAGGGATTAAATGAGAATCAATTTTGGATTAATCAAATTGAAGGAATTAATTATATGTGATATAATTAATTTAATTTAGTTATATATGATATAATTACTATAATGTATATGTTACATTATAATATAAAGTTTATTTGAGAGGAAATAAATATTTGAATATGATTCAAATATTAATTGTATGAATTGGATTCATATAATTAAATTTAGTATAAATGAGATTTATATTAAATACCATGCATTAATGAGAGAATGAAAACTATAGGTTATATTGTATTTGATACAATATTAAACTATAGATTATATGTTATATTTGATATAACATAAAGTTTAATGATACAATGGTTATCATATAAATAAGAATGTGCAGAGAGTTACTTTTTCCTTCTTGTTCTTGGTTTTTACAGAAAAACACATAGAAGATTTACAGAAATCGCTATGAGAAAAGTTCTCTGGATCTCACCCTCTCCTTCTTCTCAATTTATTTCCCTCTCTTCCAAAATACCAAGAGTCCACGCAACTTCTTGGATTCTCATCCTAGAGAATACAGGAGGTTCTTATTGGTGGTAGCCAATTAGGGTTTCGAGCACGTTGCAATTTTGGAGAAAAGGATTCACGTGAAGAAGGTTGATCTTCAAGGGTTACTATCTCCTTATCTCTTTTCTTTATTCTTATTGACATGTTGTAATTTTAAAGTTTAATGCATAACTTGTTGTATGTTTCTGTAAAATTGTATATTCTGTAAAAATTGGAATTTGGGACCGATCCCTGCTTCCGCTCATGACCTTCAATGGTTCATTCACTTAAAATTTTCGGTAAGAGGTGAACCCAGATAGGATGACAACCAAGAACCCCCTTTACAACCAAAAGTATCCAACATCCATTGAAAGTCAGCATCAACAACATGAATGTCAAGCAACTCACTTTTAGAAAGATTGATTTTTAAGCCAGAAGCATTCTAAAAAATACCAATCACATCAAACAGATTTTGTAAAGTAGTATGATCTACAGTAGAGAATAATACGGTATCATCAACAAACTGAAGGTGGTTTAAAAATAAGAGAAGAAGTACCAATAGGATGGGAGACAATGCGACCCAAAGATGAACTGTGATTCAAAAGACGACTTAGACAATCAGCAACTAAGATAAAGAGAAATGGGGGAAAGAGGATCACCTTATCTATTACCCGGAGGTGGAATGATCTTCCTATGAGGATGACCATTAGAAAGATAGAATAATTTGCACTAGCAATGAAACCTCTAATCCACTGACGCCAAACAAGACCAAAACCTTTAGCTTGTAACACTGCATCCAAAAAATCTCAGTCCACAGTATCAAAAGCCTTCTCAAGATCCAATTTAACAACCACACCAACCTTATGTAAAAAAAACCAATCATCAATCAGTTCATTTGCCATTAAAGAGGCATCCAAGATCTATTTATCAACCATAAAGGCAAGTTGATTTGCAGCAATAGTATGAGGGAGGACAAGTTTGAAACGATTAGAGAGCACTCGAGCAATAATTTTGTATGCACATGAAATGAGACTGATAGGCTGGTAGTCAGATATAGTCTTCGAATCAACCTTTTTAGGGATTAAGCAAATTTATCTATCATTCAAAGATACATTGATGATGCTAGAGGAGAGAAAGTCATTGACCATGGACAGGATATCCAGTTTGATAGTGGGCCAGAAAAATTTTAAAAATTCCATAGTAAAACCATCAAGACTAGAAGATTTAAAGGAGCCCAAAGAGGAAACAACAAGAAATACCTCTTCCTCGGTGAAAGGATGCTCAAGGCCAGAAGCCTATGTAGAGGTAAGAGAAGACCAATCAAAGTTAGTGGGGATAAAGCGTTGGGCCATATCCTTGTTATAAAGTTGCATGTAGAAGTTGAGGAATTCCTTTTCAATATCACCTACGGATAACAAACTACGACCATATCTGGAAAGGATTTTAGAAATCAAGCCTTTTCTCTTATGGGCAACAACAATATGGGGGGAAAAACGGGTATTTTCATCCCTTTCTTTAAGCCATTTCAACTTACAACGTTGGTGCCAATAGACATGTTCTTTTGCTGTCTCATGCTCAATATATTCTTGAAGCATTCAATGAGAGGATATCTATTCAGAAGAGAGAGAACTGAAATCCTCTAAGTTATCAAAAGCTTGTAGTTGTGACACAAGAGATGGATAAATGAGGCCTTTAATCGTTAGATGTGGTGCCAATTGTGGAGAAATTTTTTTAATTCTTTAAGTATTATCATCCGATTATGTCCAGGTCTACCAATGCAAGGATGGTTGATCTACCAATCCTCCATTTGTTGGAGTTTATGTCTTAAATCTCATGTATCTTGTGGTTGTAAAGACAAATTACATATCTATAAAATAAGAAGTATTTTATTAACATTTAGACTGCATTAATGTAATCCAATAAATTTAAGATCCAAGGTTATTTTATGAAACTTAAACATGTATGTGGAGACATACAGGTGGATCATATCTGTAGTATATGGATAAGGCTGAGTACCTTATCCTAGGACACTACGAATACAACCCGATTCATAGATGTTACACTTGTTGTGAAGTGCTACAAATGATTTGATATTGATCATTTACGTGGAGATATGCAAGCAGGGTATTCTATACAAAGAGTTTGTATAAGACCAGACTGCAAAATGAATAGTCTCTCTTTATAATACCGTTGCTAGAAGAGATTTACATTTCACTAGAATGACCATATATGACTTGACTTTAATCCTGAGTGAGTTTTGAACTCCTGTCTATGAGGGCAGTCCTTTAATTTGTACGAGTGAGAGTGACCAAATTAGCCGACTCAACAAACCTACCATTTTAGGGAGTTGGGAACACAACTATACAAGATGAAAATCACTCATTCTCGTCTTTAGAGGAAATAGATAAATTGCTCCCTTAATAGCTGATTTCTTATCTTGAACATTGAGTCCTCTACCTCTCATAGCTTGAGTGATGTTAGTTTGTATTTGGACTATAAACTGTTTGTTCATTAAAGGGATCAGTGGTACTTAAAGAGTTAGATGTAACTACAGGGGTAAAACAGTAATTTGATCCAACTGTAGTTACGAGCAATTTATGAAGGGTTGACTCACGGTTGATTGGTTATATCTATGGACACAGAAATATATCTACAGTGCGAAGAATGCAACCATCGATCTTTAGTGGAGTACACAGTAGTTAATGAACATTGATTAATTTACTTAAAGAGTTTAATTAATTAATCTCATATCATTAGAGCTTCCAATCTGTAGGTCCATGAAGTCCCATTGTTAGCTCACTAAAGAAAAAGATGAATGATTTAAATTGTTCAAATTAATTATGAGATTAATATGATTTGGTTAATTATTGATATGATCTATAATTAAGAGAAAAATATTTGAATAGGATTCAACTAATGAATTCTTATGAATTAGATTCACAAAGAATTAATTAATTAATTTTGAGAGGTGGAGGCAAATAAACATATGATGTTTATTAATTAATTAAATATATATTAAATTGGATTTAATATAGTTATTTAATTAATGACCTAATTAATTAATTAACGGCCATTTAATTAAATTGGCCCTAAGGGTATTTTTGGAAAGCTATGGAGAAGGTCTCCATATAAATTCATCATTATGCTCAAATTAGAAAAAGTGAATTTCTTTTGGTAAAATGAAACTCTAGCCTTCAAATTAATCTCATCTCAAAATTTCTCTTCTCCATATTCTCCATTCTTCTTCCTCAACCAAGGTGTAAGAGACCACTCTTCTCCCCTTGGGTCCTAGAGAATAATGAGGTCTCACTTACGGTGGTGTCTATTGTTCGTTGGAGAATCGTTCCGAGAAGAAAACTCGGAAATCGTGAAGAGATTGGGATTCGACGAAGGTATGTGATATTCTTCTTCCCCTTTCTTCTCTCTTCTAAGTATGTTGATCTACAAGATTATCCTCTGTTTTGTTTTGTTTAGTTGCTATTTTGTTTCAATTTAAACCTAAAAGGCGAAATGTAAGGTTTCCACACGCTTCCGCTTGGGATTCGATCCCTTCACCACCATGACTCGGAAGAAGGGAATTTTAAGCCAGGCATTCTCAAATTAGAAAAGAATGGGACCCCAATCAATACTTTCAAAATTCAAAAGCAGAGGAAAGTGATCCAACGTGACCCTATCAAGCCGCTTTAGGATAACAAAGCCAAACTTGGCAAGGCACTTTTTAGTGAGAAAAAATCTATCAATTAGAGATAGATATTGCATAGGGCTGAACTGGACCAAGTAAAACGACCATTACTGAGTGCGATGTCATATAATTCAAAACTGATAATCCATTGATTGAAGGCACGCATGCTTGAGGAGACAGAGTTATCATGGGACTTCTCCCAAGTCCAACGAGTCACATTGAAATCACCTACCATAATCCATCGATCACCACCCAATCTTGCCAAATCATCAAGCTCTTGCCAACAATCGGGTCAAAGAACACCATCAGAGGGACCATAAATTGATGAGAGTCAAAAAGAAAAACCATCAGCCAAAGATAAATAGACAGAAAGAGTAAAATGACCTTGAACATCTTCAGTAACTGTGTAATCAGGTTCACTCCACATGATAAGAATTCCACTAGAAGGGTCAATAGCATGGAGCACTGTCTAGCCAATAAAAGAAGTGCTCCAAATAGATTTAATAAGAAACTAGTCAACCTGTGGCAATTTGGTTTCTTGAAGAAGAACAATTCTAGAATTATGTTGCAAAATCAATTTTTTTTTAGCAAAGCCCTTTTCCGTCAAGAGCAGAAGCCACGAACATTCCATGAAATAAATTTCATTTATCAACCTGTTGTCCCTCCAAAATGGCTAACGTGGCTGATTGATCATAATGAATGGTGGAATGAAGATTTTGAAGCTCTCTCTGCAATTTAGATGTTTTCACACAAGTGGAGGGGGAAGGGAGGGGATAACCATGATAGAAAGGCCATGTTCTTCGACCACCGTGCGGAAGGATTTTTGCACATGATTGGGAGGTATGGGGGTTCACCAGGGAAATCAGAGATCAACGAGAAGAAAGAGAACCAACCGTGTTTATTCTCCTCCGGTGGTATGTAAAGCTTGGTTCATCAGCCGGAGTAATGAAGATGGGAGATCTCCACGAAGAAGCCGTTCTTATTATTATGTTTCACCATGGGTATTGGCGAGAGGCTAAAGGTTACTGGTGCGGAGAGGGGAGAGGAGAGAGGAGAGAGCGTTTGACATCTCAAAAGCCAAGTTTAAGATGATCAATATAAAAGCATTTTGTATTTATTTAATTGTGGTAGTAAATATGTGGATCAGATTATAAATAATTTAAGCAGATTTATTTACTTTTTTACTTAGGGAAAACTAAATCAAATCCTAAATATGAAAAATATCAAAAACAACTTTACATAAAATGTGTCTTGATCAGAAACCACTTCCAAGCTTCCACAATTTTAAGAGTTAGAACCCAATTTACGACACCCTAAAGAATAATAAAGGGTTTCGACATCCAATACTTACTGAAAAATATCACAAAATAACCTTTACCCTGGTAAGTTGAAATCCAAGCCTAAATTAAAAGGGTTGGTTGCACGGATACAATCAAGTCCGAAAAAATTACTACCAGATATCACTGATAGCAGCTATTAATGATAGGCATATTGGTAAATGACTAAAAAGTCCATACGTAACCCACCATTTTGCGCTTATTCTTCGATTTTCTCAAATTGAAAGCTGTGGTGAATTTCATGGGGATGGGGAATGAAATAGAGAGCGGGGACGGGGATGGGGAATGGCATCCCCGGTCCCGCCCCGTCCAGTGGATATCTCTAACTGTCACTGATAGTTGCTATCGGTGGTAGTTTTAAATTTGAGAAATATTAATACAATCTTGAAATAGTAACACTTGAAATATTAGCCTTCAATTTTCTATAAGTTATCAGTGGCTATCATTAATATATTTTCATCCATTGGAATCAAACTCTAAATATTAATACTTAAAACTATTAGTAGCTATTAATGATAAGACTTTTATAAGTAGTTATTAACTTTGAAAGAAAACTATCAACTTTTAAAGATTAACATTTAAAGCTATAAGTAATAGAATTCTATCAAGGAGAGGTCTATGAGTGACTATCACTGATATCTACCTAAGTCTATCAACAATATCACCAATATCATTCATTTAGTTAATATATACCTAAGTCATATCATTGATATACGGATATCACTGACAATTTCTATTAGTGATAACTTCTATTAGTGGTTATCAGTGATGGCTTCTATCAGTAGCTATCACCAATAGCTTTTAGTAATGGCTATTAGTGATATACTTTTATAAAATGAAATTGACTTTTATATCATTGATATATAAATATCACCTAAATTCTATCACTGATATCACTTATATCACTTATATCACTTATATCACTTATATCGTTGTTATCGGTGATAGCTTATATCATTGATAACATGCTATTAGAGATAATTTATGTCATTTCTTTTTACCATTAAATAACATGCTATCGTTGATAACTTCTATCATTAATAACATGCTATTAGTGATAACTTCTAGGCATCCCACTTACACTTTAGTTTGAGATTCAACTTTATTAATTAAATTCACTAAGTTGGCTATCAATGATAGACTCCTATAAGTGGTTATTAGCTGTGAAAAAAAAAAATTAGTTTTTCAAAGATTGAGCTATCAATGATAGAAAATATTAGTGACTATCACTGATAGACTTTCAATAGTGACTATTGATTTTGAAAGATTAACACTCAAAGCTATCAATGACTATTATCGAGAAACTTTTATCGTGATTATCAACAATAAAAGTCTATCATTGATAATTGATATTACTAATACATAAATATTATGATATCTATCTAAGTTATATCACTGATTCACGTAGTTTGTAAGTGATAGGAATCCTATCACCAATATATTAAGACTATGAGAGGGTGTTTGGCTCATTAACATGAGTTGAATTGTATTGGTATAATATACCAACTCAATGTTTGGCCCACCAACTTTAAATATTGGTAGAGTTGAGTTGGTATATTTTACCAACTTATCCCAACTCTCCCTTCTTCCAACGTTTTCAATGACTCCATCTACGACCACTTATGACGATTGTCACTGTCACATCTGGGAACTACCTCCGATGGCAACTCCAACGACCAACTCCGAGCTCCGATGACCACCTTCATGTGGTTGACACTGATGATCAATTCTAGACTCTGTCAACAACCTCTGATGACAACTCTGGTGATCTAACTCCGAAGACCACCTTCGCGCGACCAACCCTGACGACCAATTTCAGGATCCAGCAAACGCTCCCGACAATAAATTCCAATTACTAATTCCGACAACCACCTCCGACTATAAAATCCAAGAAAAATCATCTTCCATGGTCAACTTTGATAGCGAGCAACTCCGACAACTAACTTCGAGCTTCGACAACCACCTCCAATGATAAACTTTGACAACCAAACTCCAATACCATCTTCATGCGACCAAATTCAGGCTTCAATAGCCGTCTCCAACTACAAACTTCAGTAAAAATCATCTTCAATAATTAACTTCAACAATCACTTCCGACTATTACAAGGTTGATGATTGTTAAATTATGTTGTAGGGTTATTGATTATGTAAATAATAGTATTTTGTCTACATTAAGTGCGATATTATATGAAAAAATTTGTAAAATATATTTTTATTTAATTGAATTAACATAATAAATGAGTGTTAAGAATATTTGAAAAAGTATGTAATCTATAACCAAAAAAAAAAAAATAAAACATAAAATGGAAAATTTTTTTTGAAATATTTTTTAGCAAAAATTAGTGAAAAATGAAGATTTTTTCTCTAATGATCCTCCATATTTTGAGGAATTGAAAGTGAAATTGTTGAAAAAATGGGGTGTCGTTTCATTGGCTGTTAAGATGAAGAATTAATTAAAAAAAATTATAACAATAGTAAAAAATACAGAACAACAACAAGAAGAAGAATAAAAAGAATAAGATGGTGACATTCATGGAGAAAAATTCAAAATCAAAAGTTTTAATTTCTCTTTGGTTTCTCATTTTGTTCAACCATATTTCTCTACAAGAAATGTAGTGGATCAATTATTATTCAAGAAAGAAAGAAAGAAAATCTTTAAAAATTAAAGGAAAAAATTTGAAATTCATATTTTATTCAAATAAAAATGGGTAGAATGATTGAATAAAAAAGTTTCAAAACAAGAATATTAATTATAAAAGCAAATTATTTAGAATACAAAAAACTACTGTAGATATCCTAAACAAACGAATTCAACTCTGCACACCAAACACAGACAAAACAACTCTACATCCCAAACACATACATATGAACTTCAGCCACCCTATCTCAACTCAACGCCTCAAATATCTCCATATCACATGCTATTAGTAATAGAAGTTTGTTACCATTAAATTTCATACTTTTAAAGTCCTACAAAAAAATGGATCCATTTGTAGCGCTCCTATTTCTCATTTTCTTTCTAAAAAAGATCTCAAATTTCAAAAATTGAGAAAAAAAGTTCTTTCAGTTCCTTTGTTTGAAACCTAGCTTTCTGTAACTCTTTTTCTAATTAATTAATTGTTAATTAAAAAGTAATACTAAGCAATAAAAAAATTAATAATAAAAAAATGAAGTTAGAAAATCAGAAATTTACAACGGAAAAAGAAAGAAAAAGTAAAAAGTAAAAGTAAGCAATAAAAAAAATTGAAGTCAAATGAGAAAAAAAAATGGAGAACACACTACAGGAGGAGAGTAGAAGAAATAGAAAAAAAAAGAAAAAAAAATAGAGTAAGAAACACGGGAAAAGGAGAAGAAAAAAGGAAAAATAAAAGAAAAATAAAAGGAAGACGAATAGAGAATGACAAACTTGGAAATTGAAAAAAAAATTAAAAAGGTGTTGGCTTTGCAACCATACTATTTTAAAGAAATAGACTAATAGAGAATATACTCTATACTATTTTAAAGAAATAGTGAATATTTAGTTTTTTCCCCTCGAGCGCTATACATATCATGATCCAATTAAAAAATATTATTTCAAAACATAATGTTATACATGTAAATGTTATGTATAACATGCATATAAAAAAAGAAAAAAAAAAATCCATGATTTTTTTAAAGAAATTAGATGTTAAACATATGAAGTTAATTATTTTTCTATTTTGCACTTTTATATATATAGACACACATATATATCTATAGAATATATAAAAGTGGCCATAGGGGAGAAACTTTTTCTCCCCATTTTGCCCTTTTTGAAGTTTGTTTTCTATTTAACTAATTTGGTTTTATTGTAATTGTATTTTTAAATTTAATTTTTATATTATAATTAATTATGATTTCTTTTAATTGGCTATTGAACTTCTTCATTCCTCCACGCATGTTGACCCTCTTCTTCCAATGAACCTTAATAGTTAAAAAAAATAAATGTTATACAATTGTCATAAATACGTTCTTAAATTTATTTTTTAAAAAAACTTACATTTTAGAATTTAACTATACGATGAAACTAATTATAATTTAATTATTGAATATAAAATTTTTTGTAATTCCTTTCTTTCCTATCCAATATAAAAGAGTTATCTCCATCTCATTTCCATTAGATAATTATTGAATTTTCTTATTTTTCACGAAGTTTCTTGAAAGACAATATAAGCTATTGGATCTTACACTTTGTCTAAAACCAATTTGTGACCCTTAAATCTTTCACATTGATCAAGGACAATTTGGAGCCAGTTGATTTATTTAATGGCCAAATTTCTTTGGACTATAAATAGATGGGGACCATGGTTGCCAAACCATCCTAAAATCTCCAACAAGTGAGCAAAGTGTGTGAGAGAAAAA
>NC_143482.1:18807058-18844215 GCF_027475165.1 Benincasa hispida
GGAGGATGCGGTGATAAAACTTTGAAAAATAAAATGCAATATGATAGCGCAAAATTTGAAATAAAGATAAGGAAGAGTACACCCCCAAATTTAGCGTTGTCGCCCGCATTGAGTAATGATGCATCCATCCTTGCGGTAATCTTTGCTCTTGTGGATTGCGATGATGGAATTAGATCATTTGCTTCTTCGCAATCCTGTGCCTTAATCCTTGTAAACAGAAAAAGGGAGGATCAAATGATTTTAAAACAAAACAATAAGTTTTTTCTTTTCTTTTTTTCGAGAAATAAGTGAAATACTGATAATAGTAAAATGACAAAGAGTTAAATGTTCAAGAGTTGAGTAAGGGATAGTCCGGGTTTTTTAACTTTGTGGAGACTATTTCTGGCTAGAAATCTCCTCCGCAATATGCCTTTATCCATTGTCCATTAACTTTAAATGTTCGACTGCCATCCTCAGTGATCAGTTCCACCACACCATGTGAAATATTGCTTTGATGATGAAGGGACTGGACCAACGCGATTTTAATTTTCCGGGAAGAGCCGAAATCTCAAATTGAAGAGTAAGACCTTTTGCCCGATTTGGAGGTTTCTAGCACATATGCGTTTATCATGCCAGCGCTTGGTGCACTCTTTGTAAATCTTCGCATTCTCATATGCGTTGACCCACCATTCTTCTAGCTCGACCAGCTGCAGTTTTCGCGCTTCCCTTACTTTCTTCAAATAAAAATTCAGTTTCTTGACCACCCACAATGCTTTATACTCCAGCTCCAAAGGAAAATAGGGGGACATACCTATGGGTGTTTTAAATGCTGTTCGGTATGCCCACAACGCATCATCAAGTTTCATTGCCCAATCCTTCCGCGAAGGTTTTACTACCTTCTCAAGTGTCAATTTAATTTCACGATTGGACACTTCAGCCTGGCCATTTATTTACAGATGGTATGCGGTGGCCACCTTGTGGAGGATATTGTACTTGTGCAGCAGCTCCTTTATATTGTGGTTGATAAATTGTAATCCTTCATCACTTATGATGGCACGGGGAGTGCCAAAATGAGTGAAAATATTTTTCTTGAGGAATTGGGAGACTACCGCCACATCATTTGCAGCACATGCAATTGCCTCTACCCATTTTGAAACATAATTGACAGCCAATAAGATATAATGCTTGACATGCGAAGGAGGGAATGGTCCCATGAAATCAATCCCCCAGACGTCAAATAAAACCAGCTCCAAGATAGTGTTCATTGGCATTGCGTTCTTCCATAACATGCTATCGGTTCGTTGACACCAATCACATTTCATTGCGTAGTCAGCAGCATCCTTAAATAATGAAGGCCAAAAGAATCCACTTTGCAAAGCTTTAGCTGCAGTACGTTGTCCTCCAAAGTGCCCTCCATATGGCGAATCGTGGCACTGTGACAATATGCGTTGTTGAGCAGCGTATGGTATGCATAATCGAATGATTTGGTCTGCACATCTTTTATATAGATTCGGCTCATCCCAATAATAATGCTTGCATTCATGCTTGAGCTTCTTCTGTTGATGGTATGTGTAATCTTCAGGAAATTGTTCACAAACTGAGTAATTAAGATGTTCGCATACCAAGAAAATTCTTCTATGAGGAACAGCTGCTCGTTTGGAAACACGGCACTCACTTTAGATTCATTACGGTCAACCTCGGGATTTTCCAGTCTGGATAAGTGATCCGCAACTTGATTCTCTGTCCCCTTCTGATCAATTATCTCGATATCAAATTCTTGAAGGAGGAGAACCCATCTGATCAACCTCGGCTTTGCGTCCTTCTTTTTCATCAAATATTTGATTGCCAAGTGATCAGTGTGAATGAGTACCTTGGTTCCCAATAGATATGCCCGAAATTTTTCCAACGCAAAAATCACAGCCAGGAGTTCTTTTTCAATGGTGGTATAATTGATATGAGCAAGGTTCAAAGTTTTACTCGCATATGCGATAGGATGCAAAATAGTTTTCTTTTTTTGCGCTAATGCGACTCCCATCGTATACCCGCTTGCGTCGCACATGATCTCAAACGATAGTGTCCAATCTGGCGTAATCAAGACGGGCGCAGTAATCAGTGCATCTTTTAAAACTCAGAATGTATTGAGGCAATTGTTGTCAAATTCAAACTTTCTGTCCGCCTCTAACAACGCACTCAATGGTCGTGCAATCTTAGAAAAGTCTTTAACAATCATCTATAGAATCCAGCATGCCCCAAGAAGCTTCGCACAGCCTTCACGCTGGTTGGAGGTGGAAGCTTTTCAATTGCGTCGATCATTGCTTTGTCCACTTCCAACCCTTCTCGGGAGACCTTGTGTCCCAACACTATACCCTCTTTCACCATGAAGTGACATTTTTCCTAGTTGAGCACCAGGTTCATCTCTTCACATCTTTTCAGAATTTTCTCCAAATTGGCCAGGTAGACTTCATAAGTGTTCCCACAAACGGAGAAGTAATCCATAAATATTTCCACTGAGTCTTCGAGAAAATCTGAAAAGATCACCGTCATGCACCTCTGGAACGTGCTCAGCGCATTATAGAGACCAAACGGCATGAAGCGAAAAGCGAATGTCCCATATGGGCAAGTGAATGTGGTATTGTCTTGGTCTTCAGAAGCTATCATGATTTGATTGTACCCGACATATCCATCCAAGAAACAATAAAAATCATTCCCTGCTAGTCTGTCTAGCATCTGATCAATGAATGGCAGAGGATCTTTCTTTGTGGCCGCATTCAATTTGCGGTAGTCCATACATATGTGTCATCCAATGACGGTTCTTTGCGGTATTAATTCATTGTTCTCATTGGGGACTACCGTCATTCTGCCCTTCTTAGACATACATTGCACGGGGCTAACCCACGTGTTATCTGCAATGGGATAGATAATGCCTGCATTCAGCCACTTGATAATCTTCTTTTTGACGACCTCCTTCATCGCAGGGTTAAGCCTGCGTTGATTTTCAATAGTTGCTTTATGTTTGTCCTCAAGACGAATGTGGTGCATGCAGTACGCGGGGCTAATTCCTCTGATGTCGACGATTTTCCAGCCAGATGCTCGATCATATTTCTTGAGAATGCTCATCAACGCATCTCTTGATCTGCTTTAAGCGAAGAGGAAATTATCACTGACAGCTTCTCATTGTGCCCCAGAAATGCGTACTTCAAATGTGTTGGTAGGGTCTTCAGTTCAAGGGTTGGTGGTTTCACGCAGGAAGGTTGCATTGTTTTTCTTTATTCTTTTGGTTCTTATTCTTGCGTTGCGATCGTTCCTTCTTCTTTGTTTGTTTTTGCTACGATTGTATTGCAGGCAGCTACAGATGCGTTGGCATCCTCTTCTTCACTCTTCATCATACTTTTCTTCTTCAATCAAATTCAGGTCATCGTCAGAATGTTGTAGATCTTTCTCATCCAGAAATTTCATGGCACGAATTATATTAAATTTGAGTTTCTGTCTGTTTACGCTCAAAGTGATTTCTCCCTTGTGCACATATATTTGAGCACGACTCGTTGATAGGAAAGGTCGCCCCAAAATGATGGGCACATCTTTGTTGGCCTCATAATCTAGGATGATGAAGTCAGCTGGCAAAATAAATTTATCAATCGTGATCAGCACATCCTTCACCTTACCTTCTAGATGAACCAGAGATCAGTCAGCCAATTGGAGAGTCACGGAGGTGGGCACAAGTTGCCATACATTTAATTTTCGAAAAATTGACAACGACATCAAATTTATTCTGGCCCCCAAGTCACACAGGGCTTGCCCAATATAGAGTCCTCCTATGGAGCAAAGAATAGTGAAGCTCCCAGGATTACTCATCTTCGATGGGATAATAGATTTGGAACATTGCGTTAATGCCACCGTGGAAAATTTTCTAGCGCCTCTCTTCTTAGTTACCATGTCCTTCAGAAACTTGGCAGAGGCAGGCATTTCCTCAATCACTTTACTAAAAGGAATATTAACATGTAATTGTTTTAACATAGACAAGAAGCGTTGGTACTGTACCACTTCATTTTTCTTCTTCCTTAGCCTCAGAGGGAAGAGTGGTAACTGAACTTTCACGGTTCCCGTTTCATTTGACTTTGAGGTTGACGCAACCTCAGGTTCTACTGCTTCATTTTCTTTTTCTTCTTCTTGTGTTGCCACAGTCTCAGGCTCAATTGCGATGGAAGTTGATTTGTTCTGCTCCTTCTTTTCTCCTTCCACAGTCTTTCCACTACGCAATTTCACAACCTGACATTGCTCTTTTCCTTATCCCTCTGGGTTGCGTGGAAGCTTGGTTGAACTTGGAAACGCCCCTTGTGGTTTACTTTTGAGCTCATTTACAATCTGGCTCATTTGCAATTCGAGGTTGCAGATGGACGTAGCCTGACTTTGTAGCACTGTCTCGTTTTTCTCTATATATTTCTTCAATCGGCTCTCTAAAGAAGAAGATTGTGTTGGTTTTTGTGAGCTACTTTCTTGGTTGCTCTGTTGACCATTGTTGCATTGGAAGATCCTTGTGGCCCTTCTTTTTGCGCCACAGATTGAAAATTTTGTTGTTGATTCTTCCAAGCAAAATTTGGGTGGTTTCTCCACCAAGGATTGTAAGTGTTTTAAAAGTGATTATTATTTACAAAATATACAGACTGTGGATTTTGTGGGCAATCTTCCATCGCATGCCCATTGCCACAAGTCGCACACCTTGCGGTGTTTTGACTTATTACGTTAATTTTCCAACCTTGCAGTGTTGGGCTATTGATTGCCATTCCTTCAATCAAATTCATCATTGTGGTCATTTGATTTTGTAACAAAATAATGGCACCGTTGTTTGCATGGAAATCTTTGAGTTTCAATCTCTGGTCACTCTCCCTCCAGTCTTTATGGTTCTTGGAGATGCGGTCTAGAATATTCTTCGCCTCCTCATAAGTTTTGTCAAGCAAACCACCAGCGGCTACCGCATTGGCAGCGGTCTGCGAAGCAGAATTCAAACCGTGATAGAAAATTTTCATTTGAAGGCAGTCTGGTAGCCCATTATGCAGACAATCTTGTACCAACCTTTTAAACCTCGCCCAAACATTGCTGAGCGATTCGTCCATATCTTGCTCAACAGTAGTAATAAGCTTTCTTCGTCTTGCGTTCTCGGTAGGTAGAAAATATTTTTCATGAATTTCTCCACTACCTGCTCCTAAGAAGTAATCTCTCTTGGTTCGAGTGAATAAGCCCATTTCCTAGCCTGATCACAGAGAGAAAATGGGAACAATGTTAGTCAAACTTCTTTAGCAGAGATGTTTGGGAACACAAAAGTATTACAGATTTCAATAAAACTTCGGAGGTGGGCATACGGATCCTCGCCCCACCTTCCTTCGAATTGACCTGCAGTCTGGATCATCTACAGCATCATGATGACATAAAATTTAATCTCTTTATTATGCATGGACTGTGATGATAGATAATGTGTTGTATATGTGCTCAAGTGCTTTTGCGATAAAGAGAATTTCTATGCGATACTACGTCTAAGTATATGCGTTGTTAATGATATGTTCGTAGTATGCGATGTAGTAGTGCGTGTCACAAGTTTTCTTACACTGAAACCAAGTATAATTCCAACGCAAGTTTCTCAGAATAATCTACGGTCGAACACAAGGATTGTTTTCGTTAATGCGCTACTATTGTGATACATGCGACCGGTTTTTAATAATGAATAAAGAATTTGGGTTTATACAGAAATGTAAATTGCGGTGAAAGTAAAAATGCGTTAATAAAATAAATCCTAAACTAATATGATACATGAAACAAGATACATGATACACGATACTGAGGTCAAGAACTGACTATGAAGTTGTACAAAGATTCGATGTATGCGATGGCAAGTCTTTACGAATGAAGCAAAAAGAGAAAGAGTAAATAGTAAAAACATCGCAAATTTGTCAATTGCGTTAAAAATGCAACTAAGGTTCCGCTTTCCCTTAGCATATACCTCTCAGTAATTGGCCACGTTCCCATATTTCTATGGTGAAATAGGGATGAACGTGATGAATGCAAGGTTGTTTCCATCTCTGGAAATACTTCTTGCTTTAGTTAACGCATTCTTCCAACCCTCTCTCGATAGGCAGAATAACATCTTCGCTTCTGCTCTCACAGGTGAAGATGTCGTCGAGCATGCTTTAGCTAAACTTAATTATTTCCTTAACACAAAGTAACTTACTTGCTTAATTCTTGCTATTTACCCATGGGATTAAGAACACATCATGGAGAAAATGGATTATGGATGTACGGAAAGAGACAGAGAGATGACAATGGAAATTATCATAACGTTTAATACTAAAATTAAGCGTCTGATACATGTTGTGAATGAAAGAGAAAAGAAGATGAATACAGATGATGAAATAGAGATTAGAAACAAATACAGAAAGAGTGTCAACATCTTGACACAGATCCTAAATGGAGGTTGTGCTTGCCGGAGTGTGGAAG
Source organism: Benincasa hispida (assembly GCF_027475165.1). Lineage (NCBI taxonomy): Eukaryota > Viridiplantae > Streptophyta > Magnoliopsida > Cucurbitales > Cucurbitaceae > Benincasa > Benincasa hispida. The sequence goes on from NC_143482.1 coordinate 18,813,524, forward strand.
TAGTGGAGAGGAAAGCTTCCCTCTCAGGCTTGCTTTCCTGGTATAATTGACCTTCGCACAGAGCTTCAGCTATGGGAAGTGGAAGGATTCTCTGCTTGGAGACTCACCTCTCGGCCTTGTCTCATGGTTCTCCCAGATCTACTTTGTAAGTCGCTTCAGACCAACCTCTCTCTCAGAATTAGTATATGCACGTCTCAATGTAATCATGTATATCTTTCAGTGAATTTGCAGAAGCTATTTATAGGTGAGGCTTGGCTCTTTAAATATATGGTCCCCACTGTATGGTTATGGTAGTTCCTGAAATGGCGGAATGAGAAATTCCTTCTGTTACACAATCAATCCGTCAGAAATGCACAACTGAAAGCTGTACACTTGTCAGAATCCTCCGCAAATGCGTTGCTCTTTACATCTTCGATCGATCGCTACATGCGGTGTTATTTTTTATAACCGCCTACGGTTGAAATTGTGTTGATCGCTAGGGCTCTTGATCGATTGTCGCATGCGCTGCGCCGTCATTGCGTTGATCATTTCTTCGTTCTTGATTGATGGGCGCAATGCGACGTAGATGCGTTGTTCACTTTATCTTTGAGCCATGAACGCATGCGGTGACTAATTTCCTACAAATAGAAACTGAAACATTCTATTCTACCATCGCAATGGTGTTAGTGGGTGTATTGACGACATTTTATAATTTTTGCATTTCTTAGCCAATTTGTATACTATCGATGTAACTTTTCTTTCTTTTAGCTACAATATCTAAATAAAACAGTATAAATAACTTGTATTTCTACAAGTTATCACATCACCGGTTTCATCTCGAATCTGCTTCCATCGAGGGTAGGCCTCATGATTCTCGGAGAGAAATCGTAGAGGTTTGGCGATGCATAGTCCCTAATGGGCCTATTACGATTGTTTGCCAACAGAATCGGATTCGCCATGACATTATTATCATTTGGTGCTCCACCTCCAAGCTACTCCGCCATCTCTTCTTTATCGAATTGTGGTTGTTGTTGGCGATCTCGTAGTCTTCTTAAAAATGTTCTCTCAATCTACAGGTTGTAGTTTGCCAAAGATTGAGAGTTCTGCAAACAAATAAAAAAAATTACCGTTAACAACTATTTTACCGAAGTCCCCGGCAACAGTGCCAAAAACTTGATGCGTTATTTTATTGAATGGAATTATGGATGATATGCGTTGGTGGATTGTGTTGTGCACTCAAGTTTCCCCAGCAGAATTCAAGTGTAAATTCATCTAAGTTTCCTAGTAAGTCCATGGTCGAACACAGGGGCTTGTAAAAATAGTTGTGTTGGTAATGTTATGAAAACTTTGTGGTAACCGAGTAAATAAATAAAGTGTGGGTGTATTGTTACGTTGATGAAAAAGAAGTAAATAAGGCAATGGATTTGAGAAAGATAGTTGCATTGATAGATGTAATGAGTATGCAATGAACGGGTTGAGAAGGTCATTTAGCTAGCGTTACTCGGGAATGCGTCAAACATTTTGATCATGTTACAACCATGCATAGCAAGTCATTTCCCAATGTAAATGTGATGCTCCTAAGTCTAGAACGCATGTGTTGAATGCAAGATGTCCATAGAGCTTATCCTTAAGTCTCTACTCTTGTCCTATGCTTTGATGAAAAATGCATGAAAGCAAGTGACCGCATACAATCATATTTTATTGCTAAGATGCATGCGATGGGTTAATAAGAAATAGTTCTCATTCCTAAGCGCCTATCTCCCGTTTATGCATTCTAATCTGGTTCTTCCAAACCTAGATTCTGACCTGACCTTCCTAAGTTTTGATCCTGTCTTTAGACTACTCTTCCGAGTATCTCTAATAGATGAATAAAGCATACATAAACAAGATAATCGCAAGAGAAGATTCCCTCGTTATGCTAGCTAACTACTTCTCAACCCATTCAAATAATTTAGCTACTCATGCATAAATAACAGAGAGTGAACAAATATAGAGAAAGACATTCCATTCTTATAACTGAGTTGAGTACAAAATGACAATGGAAAGTAAAGAAAGAGAGCCTGGTAGCAATTCCTTACTGATCGAGGATTTTTACACTGTATCGCTATTCTAATCTACAAATGTTCCTGCTTCTGCAGGTGTTGGCTCTCTCTCCGTCTTGGAGCTTCCCGTGCTCTCTCATGCTTACCAGAACGATCTACCGGCACACCCTCTTCCTCGCGTCCACCTTAAAATGAAAGAAAACTATGGATAGAGACGTGAACTTGTAAAGTGATGAAGTAATCGACTATTTAACCCCTGCACTTGGTATTTATAGAGTTTTCATGTGAAAGGCAGCTTCTCTCTCCTGGTTGTATAGATAGGACAGCTTTAATTCCTGACTGACGCGCCAGATTAAGCTGAATGTACTTTGTGACCGTTATTGGCTGTCAACTTAATTTGGATCCGACTGACATGAGCTTTCTGTACCATCGCTTTTAATTATCCTTTCACCTGGATGCGCCCACCATGTTGCGCTGACCAAGTTGTGGTGATTCTTCTTGGGCGAATGTTTGCGAGCACGATCAACGCAAAGTCTTATGGTGAAGTTGCACTCGACCAGTGAATTCCTATGATCGCCATCTTTTCATTGCGTTAACGCATATTCTGCACGAAAATATAAAGATCAACTGTTCAAATATGTTGAACGCATGCGACCACAATATTATTGATTTTATGCTTAATGGACGCAATTTAATATATTTCATTAATGCAATCCAACATTATTTAAGAACTTAGCACTATGATAACGTGCATTTCTGCCCGTTATCAGATATTCTTCGCCTCATCGTAAGTCTTATCAAGCAGACCACCAGCGGCTGCCACATTGGCAGCGGTCTGTGAAGCGGGATTCAAACCATGATAGAAAATCTCCATTTGAAGGCAGTCTGGTAACCCATTATGCGGACAAAATTCCAGAACATCGCATGATTTATTTCAAAAAGAAAATTTACCTCCGGGGTGTCAAATGATTTATCCTTGCACAAAAATTTTCTTTATTGCTATATTTTTTTCTGACCTTAGTTGATCCGAGTGCCTTGCCTTTGTTTTGGCTTGCCCCCACAAGTGTCATGCAGACATCCAACTACGATCAATGCACTCTTTCTCAGACTAAACTCATACCGATTTGGCATTGGAGTTGTGGTCATTGATTTATGCATTGGTCCTGGTGACTTATTTTCGTTTTGACTTGCCCCCACGTATGTCATGCAGACATCCAACTATGAGTAAGTGCCTTTCACAACTTAACTCTTATCAACATGGGTTTCCCATTGCGTTGACAGTTGAGTTGTTATTCTCAAAAAATATATTTTTTAACAAAGTCGAAAATAAATACCTCACCCCCAAATTTAAAATCCGACAATGTTCTCATTGCCAAAAGATTAAAATAAGTCATGTGATGGTCATAGAATGCGTTGTAAAGAAAGTTTGAAAGAAAGCTAGCAAACCCCTAACTTCGAGAAATATTTTATGAGGTGACTGTTTTAAGACTAAGTTGACTCTGATATATACGAAAGACATAGAAGCATATTTGTCATCATTGAAATCATACTTGGGAAAGAAACAAAATGCGGTAAACTACTAAATTTATCTACTTGTTAAATGATTGTGGTAATCAAGGAGGATGCGGTGATAAAACTTTGAAAAGTGAAATGCAATGTGATAGCACAAAATTTGAAATAAGGATAAGGAAGAGTACACCCCCAAATTTTGTGTTGTCGCCCATAGTGTGTATTGATGCATCCATCCTTGTGGCGATCTTTGTTTCCGTGGATTGCGGTGATGGAATGAGATCATTTGCTTCTTCGCAATCTTGTGCTTTAATCCTTGTAAAAAGACAAAGAGAGGGTCAAATGTTTTTAAAACAAAACAACATGTTTTTTTTTTCTTGAGAGAAAGAAAAATAAGTAAAATACAGATAATAGTAAAGTGACAAAGAGTTAAATGTTCAAGAGTCGAGTAAGGGATAGTCTGGGATTTTCAACTTTGTGGAGGCTATTTCTGGTTGGAAATATCCTCCGAAATATGCCTTGATCCATTGTCCATTAACTTTAAATGTTCGACTTCCATCCTCGGTGATCAATTCCACCGCACCATGTGGAAATATTTCTTTGATGATGAAGGGACCAGACCAGCGTGATTTTAATTTTCCCGGGAAGAGCCGCAATCTTGAATTGAAGAGTAGGACCTTTTGCCCGACTTGGAGGTTTCTAGCACATATGCGTTTATCATGCTAGCGCTTGGTGCACTCTTTATAAATCTTCGCATTCTCATATGCGTTGATCCCCCATTCTTCTAGCTCGACCAGCTACCGTTTTCGCGCTTCCCCTGCTTTCTTTAAATCGAAATTCAACTTCTTGACCGCCTATAATGCTTTATACTCCAACTCCAAAGGAAAATGACACGCCTTGCCAAATACCAACACATAGGGGGACATAAAATATAGTGCTTACCATGCGAATGAGGGAATGGCCCCATGAAATCAATCCCCCATACGTCAAATAATTCCAGCTCCAAGATAGTGTTCATTGGCATTGCGTTCTTCCATGAAATGTTGCCGGTGCATTGACACCGATCACATTTCATTGCATAGTCGGCAGCATCCTTAAACAATAAAGGCCAAAAAAATCCACTTTGCAAAACTTTGATTGCAGTACGTTGCCCTCCAAAGTGCCCTCCATATGGCGAATCGTGGCACTGTGACAATATGCGTTGTTGAGTAGCATTTGGTATGTATAATCGAATGATTTAGTCTGCACCTCTTTTATACAGATTCGGCTCATCCCAATAATAGTGTTTGCATTCATGCTTGAGCTTCTTTTGTTGATGGTAGGTGTAGTCTTCAAGAAATTGTTCACAAACCAAATAGTTAACAATGTTAGCATACCAGGGCAATTCTTCTATGTGGAATAGCTACTCGTCCGGAAACACGACACTCACTTCAGATTCATTGCTGTCAACATCGGAATTTTTCAATCTGGACAAGTGATCCGCAACTTGATTCTCTGTCCCTTTTCGATCAATTATCTCGATATCAATTTCTTGAAGGAGGAGAACCCATCGGATTAACCTCAGCTTTGCGTCTTTTTTTTTCCATTAAATATTTGATTATCGAGTGATCAGTGTGAATGAATACCTTAGTATTCTTCTTTTGCGCTAATGCAGCCCCCATCGCATACCCGCTTGCGTCAGACATGATTTCAAATGACATTGTCCAATCCGGCATAATCAGTACGAGCGCGGTAATCAGCGCATCTTTTAATACTCTGAATGCGTTGAGGCAATTTTTCAAACTCAAATTTCCTGTCCGCATCTAACAACGCACTCAGTGGTCGTGCTATCTTAGAAAAGTCTTTGACGAATTGTCTGTAAAATCCAGCGTACCCCAAGAAGCTTCGCACAGCCTTCACGCTGGTTGGAGGTGGGAGTTTTTCAATTGCTTCTATCTTTGCTTTGTCCACCTCCATCCCTTCTCGGGAGATTTTATGTCCCAACACTATACCCTCTTTCACCATGAAGTGGCATTTTTCCCAGTTGAGCACCAGATTCGTCTCTTCACATCTCTTCAGAATTTTCTCTAAGTTGGCTAGGCAGAGTTCATACGTGTTCCCATAAACGAAGAAGTCATCCATAAATATCTCCACTCAGTCCTCGAGATATTATGAAAAGATTGCCATCATGCACCTCTGGAACGTGCTCGGCGCATTGCAGAGGCCAAATGGCATGTGGCGAAAAGCAAATGTCCCATATAGGCAGGTGAATGTGGTCTTGTCTTGGTCTTCAGGAGCTATCATGATTTAATTGTATCCGACATACCCATCCAAGAAGCAATAAAAATCATTCTCTGCTAGTCTATCCAACATTTGATCATTGAATGGCTGATAACTTGTAAAAATACAAGTTATTTATACCACCTTATCTAGATATTGCGGCCAAAAGTTCGTAATTATGCGCCAATTGTATGAAAATTAGCCTAGTATTGCAATAATTATAAATGTTTGCAATTACACCCATTAACACCAAAAAGATAGAAGACAAGTCGAACTTTACTCTGTTTTGCAAGAGACCAAGTCACCGCTTGCACTCAAGGCTCACGAGAGACTAATCAACGCATCTCTGTCACATTGTGCCCGTCAATCAACAATGAAGAGACGAATACTGCAATGGCGGCACAATGTGACAGTCGATCCGAGAGTTGTGTTTCAACCGCATGCGGTAAAAAAAAAAAAAAAACACTGCATGCGAACCTATGATCGAAAGATGCAGCTGAGCAACGCAAGAGTAGAGGATTAAGACACGTGTACAACTAAAGGTTGTGCAAAATGACGGTCTGATTCCATAATAGAAGGAATAATATCCCTCCATCTTCAGAATTACCATAACCATGAGTGGGGACCAAAAGGCCAGAGTCAAAGATCTGCACATATAAATACCCCATTGATTTCAGAGAAAAATATGCTACTTGATACGGGGCTAAGTTAGATTGTAAAGAGAAGACTAAGCTGAGTGCTTAAGAGAAGAAATCCAGGAAGAAGACAAGATAAGGCCAAGAGGTGAATCTCAGATCTAACCTGCCAAACACCTCATCAGAATCTCTGTGCAAAGATCCCTGCTACCGGTAGAGTAAGCCTGAGAGGGAAGCACTTCCAACCATCAAATCCATCCTGTCTGGCAAGCAGATCTCCATCGAATCTGTGTCAAGATATTGGCACTATTTGTATTTGTTCTATCTCTCTTTCATTGTGTAATTCATGTTTTCTTTATCTCTTCATTCACACACCATGTATCAAACGCTTAGTAGAAATATTAAATGTTTCGATAAATTTCATTTACCATTTTCTGTCTATTTCCGTTCACCCACCAATCACTTTCTCTATGATATCTTCTTAATCCTCTGATGATCAATATGAATCACTAAAAACTTAATCTGTATTAAAGATATAAAATACGTTTAGCTAAAGCATGCTAGACGGCATCTTCACCTGTAAGAGCAAAAGTGAAGGATTCATTCTGATTTATCGAGAGAAGGTTAGGAGAATGCGTTAATTAAAACGAGTAGTACATCCAGACATGGAAGCAACCACAGACATGTGGGAGCGCAGCCGATCACTGAGAGGTGTATGCCAAGAGAAGAGCGGAACAATATTTATACCTTCAATCCAATTAAGAACTTGCGTTGTTTATATTACTTGTCTTTCTCTTTCTATTCTGTTCATAAGACTTGTCGACGCATCCCATGTCTTTGCATAACTTTCACAGCCAGCATTAATCCCAACATCTTGTACATGTAATTTGTATCTTGTATCATCTAGTTTAGGTTTACTGTCTTTTTATGTATTTTATTGCATCTTTACTGCTTTCCTTTATTTTATTGCAATTTATATACTTGTACAAACACACTTTTAAAGATTGAAAACCTGGTCGCATGTATCATAAACGTACCGCAATAACCTAAACCAGTCCTCGTGTTCAACCTCGGATCACATCGAGAAACTTGCGGTGGAATTACACTTGGTTCCATTGTAAGGAAACTTGTGACAACGCATGGCATACTACATGAACATCCATAATTAACGCATAATTAGACGTAGTATTGCATCTTTGTGAGAAATTTATATCATCCATCTAAACACGTTACAAGTTTATGGTGCCGTTGTCGGGGGACTATGGTTAGCGGTTTATTGTTTGAGTGTGTTTTTGGTATTTTGTAGGACAGATCTCATTGTACTGGTTGTTTAACGTGGAGAGCAGCCTGACGGTTTATGAGTCCTGGTGTCGAACCGGAATTCGTAGCTGACCCTGAGATCGAGCGAACTTTTCGTGCAAGGGTATGTAGAACAAAATTCGGCGAAAAAAGGCAGCCAGCATGGCAGACAATAACGATAATGCGGTGCCAGTGGTAAACCAAGGGGTTGTTCGACCAGCTCAGGATCCTGTCTTCCTGGCTGCCGATCGCAACATCCCAATGCGTAATTATGCAGAAACCCAACCTGTATGATTTTTTTCCTGGAATCTCGAGGTCGACTGTGGAGAAGAATGCGTGCTTTGAGATCAAGTCGATCATGTTGCAGATGATCCAAAACACCGGATAGTTTAGGGGTCTGCAAGGTGAAGACCTACATGCCCACCTAACCAGTTTTGTCGAAATGTGCGGCAATTTCTCCCTACCTAGCATCACCCCAGAAAATATAAGATTGTATCTGTTCCCTTACACCTTGAGGGATGAGGCTAAGAGGTGGGCTTATTCACTCGAGCCCAACGAGATCACTTCATGGGAGCAGTTGGTGGAGCGGTTCATGAAGAAGTTCTTCCCACCTGCAATCAACGCAAGAAGAGGAAAGGATGTGTTGAACTTTGAACAGAAGGAAAATGAGACCCTGAGTACTGCCTGGGTGCGATTCAGAAGATTGGTGAAAAACTGCCTGCATATCGGGATTCTCAATTGCATCTTGATGGAAACATTCTATAATGGCCTGAACAGAGCAACACAGGCTGTTGCTGACGCCTCCGCGACAGGAGGTTTTATGGACAAGACATACACAGAGGCCAAATTCATCCTCGACCACATCTCGCGGAATATGGATGACTAGATAGATGATGGATATGGAGGCCGAGGTGTCAATAGAAGAAAAACTAAAACAGCCATTGTCCCTGCAGAGACAATGACCACGTTGGCTGCCCAAATGGCCACGGTGACCTCGATCCTCCAATCAATGGAAATTAATCATGGAGCCATTACTCCACAATTAGCCAACCCGCTGTGCCGGCTCAAGTGGCCGCAATCAGTTGAGTCAACTGTGGAGGGGCTCACGGAGCTGATGGATGCCCATTGAATCTTCAGCAAGTGTGTGCTATCCAGAGCAACACCTTCAGCAACACCTATAATACGGGCTGGAGAAACCATCCTAACTTCGGTTGGGGTGACAATCCCAACCTGGGGGGCCAACGAACCATTAAGAGGGCAGTAGAGGAAATACTCCATTTCACCATAATCAGGGGCAATCAAGACCACATAACCAGTAACCATCATCATCATCTAACACCTCGGGAGGCTCGCTAGAGACGCTGCTGAAGCAATATATGGATAAGAATGATGCAGTAATGCAAGCACAAGCGTCCTCTATAAGGAATCTGAAGATCCAAGTGGGCCAGTTGGCCTCTAAGCTAAGAACGCGAACAGCTGGAACACTACCCGGCAATTCAGAAGCCCCGGGATCTACAGGGAAGGAGCAATGTCCTTACCGTTAACAAACTATTTTGCCGAAGTCCCCGGCAACGGCACCAAAAACTTGATGCTTGTGATTGTGTGGTGGAAATATGGATGCTATGCATTGATGGAATTTCGTTCTGCACTCAAGTTTCCCCAACAGAATTCAAGTGTAAATTCCTCTATGTTTCCTGGTAAGTCCAGCGTCAAACACAAGGACTTATGAAAATAGATTGCATTGGTAATTTTTATGAAAACTTTGTGGTAACCAAGTAAATAGATAAGTGTTGGGTTTATTTGGATCTGACTGTCATCAGCTTTTTGTCCCATCGCTCTTAATTATCCTTTCACCCAGATGCGCCCACCATGTTGTGCTGACCAAGTTGTGGCGATCCTTCTCGGGCGAATGTGTGCGAGCACGATCAATACAAAGCCTTGCGGTGAAGTTGCGCTCGACCAATGAATTCTTATGATCGCAACCTTTACATTGCGTTAACACATATTCTGCACAAAAATATAAAGATCGACTGTTCTAATGCGTTGGACGCATGCTACCGCAATATTATAGAATTTATGCTTAATGGACACAATTTAACATATTTCATCAATGCAATCCAACATTTTTTAAGAACTTAGCATTATGATAATGTGCATTTCTGCCTGTTATCATCCACCCTCAAGCCTCCAGATCTTGAGACAAAAGAAGTCCAACCACCAGCAACTTCGCAAAGATTGAAAGAGAAACAAAATGATGAAGACAAGATCACAATAGTGGCCGCAGTGAAAAATTCTATGATCCCACCAAAAATGTGCAACCCAGGAATCTTCACGATCCCATGCTCCATTGGAGGGGTCTACAGTGGCCAAGCACTATGTGATCCTGGGGCAAGTATAAACATAATGTCGCTATCAATCTTCAAACAATTGAATGCTGGCACACTCACGCCCACAAAGGAAACTCTCCTGCTCGCGGACAGATCTCGAATACACCTTCAAGAAGAGTTGAAAAATGTCGCAATCTCAATTGATAAATTCATCTTACCGGCAGACTTCCTCATTTTTTATTATAAAGCAAACGAAGATGCACCCATCATATTGAGACGACCATTCCTTTCAACCGGTCGCGCTCAAATTGATGTGCACAAAGGAGAGATCGTAATGAACATTCATAGGGAAAAGCTCCGGATTAAGGAAGTCAAGATCCCAGAGGACAAAGAAAAGAGGGAAAAGACACCGTGGACATGAAAAGACCAGCTTGGAATAAGTAGTCCCTGAGTTATTATATAACTCAACCTCATCAGGGACGCAACTCTTTTGAATATCCTTTTTCCTTCATTGTTACTTCATGTACTTTTATCATACTCATTATTATCTATTATCGCAATTACTTTGTTGTTATTGATTATCTATTTACACTTTTCTTATTCTCTAAAAAAAAAACAACACAATCGTGTTAAACGATTGTGGTGAAGCGATTTTGTTAACCTTGTTTTCTTTATATAATATTTGACCCTTTCACTATTTTTCTTGCAACGATCAAGGCACTGGATTGTGGAGGTGTTACACGAAGAAGCAACTTATCTTACCCTGTCACCGCAATCCAAAGAAGATAGATCGCCGCAAAGAGGGATGCATCAATACACAATGCGGGCGACATCGCAAATTTGGGGGTTGTATTCTTCCTTCACTTTATTTCAAAATTTTCACTATCACATCGCATTTTAGTTTTAAAATTTTTATCACCGTATCCTCTTTGATCACTGCAATCATTTAACATTGATAAATTTAGTAAGTCACCGCATGCTGTCTCTTTGCCAATTATGATTTCAATGATGAAACACATGCTTCTATTTTTTTTGTATATGCTAGAGTCTACTTAATCTTAGAAAAGTCACTTCATGAAATATTTCTAAAAGATAGCGGTTTGTTAGTTTTCTTTCAAATTGACCCTTTACCAAACTTCCTAAGAACATCGTATGACTTCTTTCAATCTTTTGGCAATGAGGACATTGCCGCATTTTAAATTTGGGGGTGAGGTATTTATTTTCGACCTTGCTATTTTGAAAAAAAAATTACAAAAAAAAAATTGAGAATAACAACTCAACTGTCAATGCAATGGGGAAACCCATGTTGATAAGAGTTAAGTTGTGAAAGGCACTTACCCGTAGTTGGATGTCCGCATGACACACGTGGGGGCAAACCAAAACAAAAGTAAGTCGCCAGAATCAAGCATAAATAAATGACTGTAACTCCGCTGCCAAGTAGGTATGAGTTTAGTCTGAGAAAGAGCACATTGCTCGTAGTTGGATGCCCGCATGACACACGTGGGGGCAAGCCAAAATGAAAGCAAGACACTTGGATCAACACAAGGTCAGAAAAAAATAATAATGTCAAGAAATATGTAAGGATAAAATCATTTAACACCCCGGTGGAAAAGTTTTCTTTTTGAAACAAATCATGCGATGTCCCGGAATTTAGTAAAGTCCTTTTGAAGGTTAAGCTTGCGGTCCCTAGGTCTTAGAAATATTTTAAGAGGAGACTTGAGTAAGACTTAAGGAAATTTTGGTGTATGGGATTGGAATGAAGTATCCTTGAGAAATCTAGGAAAAGGGATTTGCGATCGACTTGCTAAAGGAAATATTTAGCTTATGCTTGAGGACAAGCATTGTTTAAATTTGGGGCTGTGATAACGGGCAGAAATGCACGTTATTATAGTGCTAAGTTCTTAAACAATGCTGGATTGCGTTGATAAAATATGTTAGATTGCGTCCAAAGAGCATTAAGTTTATAGCATTACGATTGCATGCGTTCATCGCATTAGAATAGTTAAATTTGGTATTTTTATGCAGAATATGCATTAATGCAGGGCGAAAAGCGCGATCTCAAAAATACAATGGTCGAGCACAGCATTACCGCAAGGCTTTGCGGTGATTTGTGTTCACATACATTTGCTCAAGAAGGACTACTGCATAGAGCCGGCACAACTTGGTGGGCGCGTCTAGGTGAAAGGCATAATTAATCACAATGGGACAGAAAGTTCATGACAGTCGAATCCGAATTAAGTTGACAACCGCTGACGATAACAAGTACATTCAGCTTTTCGATGACAAATATTCGGTGCATCAGTTAGGGAATTAAAGCCATCCCATCGATGCAATCATAAGAAAGAATTTGCCCTTCACCCTGAAGCTATATAAATACCAAAGGTATCCTTCAGAAAAGGGGTTCCAAAGTTCCGAAGTTCGGAGAGTTAGAGAATTTTTCCTTAGATAGTTTAGCCTTGTTCTTAGATTTTTTTTTTATTTTAAGGTGGACGCAAAGAAGGAATTTGTGCCAATAGATCGTTCTGGTAAGCTTGGGAGAGCACCAAAAGCTTCAAGATGCGAGAGAGAGAGCCAGCTCCTGCAGAAGCAAGAATATCTTTTGGACCAAATAGAGATTGTTAGTGTAAAAGCCTCAGTCAGCAAGGGATTGCTACCAGGCTTTCTACCTTTATCTTCCATTGTTATTTTGTATTCAAACTCATTTATAGAAATGGAATTTACTTCCCTATATCTGTTCACTCTCTGTTATTTACGCATGAATAGCTAAATCTGTTGAATGGGTTGAGAAGAATTTAGCTAGCACAACTGGGGATCTTCATTCTATGCGATTATCTTGTATTATATATGCTTCATTCGTCCATTAGAGATACTCGAGAGGGTAGTCTAAGGACAGGATCTAGGCTTGGGAAAGTCAGGTTAGAATCTAGGCTTAGGAGAGTCAGATTAGAACGCATAATCAAGAGTTAGGAGCTTAGGAATAAGCACTGTTTACTATTAACGCATTGCATGCATCCTAGAGATAGGATATGATTGTGTGTGGTCACCTTGCCTTCGTGCATCTTGCATCATCATATAGGAAAAGAGTAGAGACTTAGGAATAAGCTCTATGGACACTTTTGCATTCAACACATGCGTCCTAAACTTAGGAGCACCGCATTTGCATTAGGAAATGACTTGTTGTGCATGGGTGTAGAATGACCGCATAGTCTGATGCATTCCTAAGTAATGCTAGCTAAATATCTTCTTAACCCGTTCATCTGCATACTCAGTGCATCTATCACACAATCAGACTTTTCTCAAATCCGCCGCATTTGTTTATTTCTCATTACCGCAATCAACAAAACCAACAACTATTTGAGTTACCGGTTACTGCAAAGTTTTCTAAAAATTACCACTGCGTATTGTTTTCCAAGTCCCTCAGTTCGACCCTGGACTTACCAAGAAACACAGTAGGGTTTACACTTGGATTCCACTGAGAAAACTTGAGTGCTCAACGCATTTTTCATTACCGCATTTCATTCCACATTTTTATCTCATAAATGCATCAGTACCTTATCCTAGTAACACTATGGATATGGCCTACTTTGTATTTAATACAAACGTAGTGATCCAACACATTTGTGTAGGAGATATGCGAGTGGGGGTATATTGGGAAATGAGTTTGTATAAGACTAGATCGCGAAATAGTAACCATTAGATGTAACTTCGTTGACTAGTTAGGTTTCTATTTCAATAGGATGACCTAGGTAACTTAGTCTTACTCTTAAGTATATTATGAACTCCTGTTCATGAGGGATTGCTCTTTAATTTGTATGGGCGAGAGTGGCCAGTTCGCCGACTCATATGCCTACCATGTTGGGTATAAGATCGAGTAGATAGTTGGGAACATAATCATACAAGATAAGTTTCACTCTTTCATGACTTCAGGGTAAGTAGATGAGTGTTCCCTTAAGTAGTGTCTCCGGGACTTGAACAAAGGGTCCTACCCTCTCACTGGCTCGAGAAGGGTTTCGGTTTAATGGTTGGACCATAAACAGGTTGTTCATTAGAGGAGCACTGGTACTTAAGGATGTAGAAGTAACCCAGGGGTAAACCATAATTTGACCCAGTTGGTATTACGAACACTCTTGAAGGACTAACTTCTTGTTATTGATCTATATCCGCGGAAATGGAAACATATATGTAGTGAAAAGAGTGCAGCTGTGGATCTTTAGTGGAGTGTACCCATAATTAAAAAATATTGATGAATTTGGTTAATGAGTTTAGTCAATTAATCTTACATCGTTGGAGCTTTTGATCTGCAAGTCCATTAGGTTCCTTTCCTAGCTTGTAAAGGGTATTGAGATAATTTGTCACTAAATTGAATTTGAAATGTATAAATTTAGAATTTAGATTTTTTAATGTATGTTGATGCATTTTAATATAAACTTTAATTTTAGACTTTATTATTAATTTTGGATATGATCCAGAATTAATAAATGAGAGAACAAAATATTTGAAAGGAGTTCAAATATTAATCTAATATGAATAAGATTCATATTGAAATCTATAGGTTAAAAATAATGTGCATTGGATGCGCATTAAAACTATAGGTTAAGTGAGAGGAGTGTTTTTAATTTGATTCAAATCGGAAATTAAATTAACTATGTGATATTTAATTGGATGATTAATTAATTGAAGAATTAATTAATTAATTAATTAAATTTAATTTTAAATTTAATTAAACTGATTAAATCAAAACTATAGGTTAAAATTAATGCACATTAGATGCACATTAAAACTATAGGTTATGTGAAAGGGAATCATTTAAATATGATTTAAATAGTTATTGGTTTTTATTTATTTAGTTAAATTAAATAAAAGTGTAACTCCCCACATAGGGAAGTTACTAGAGACGTGGGATGAATCTCACGTCTCCTCACTTCTCTTTCTCATTCTTTCTGTATTTAAAAAAAAAATGCAGAAAGAAGAGCATTTTTTTATCTCTCTATTTTTTTTATTATTTTTTTATTCTTTTGGTAGAAAGAAAAAACTCTTTGCCCAAAATCCTCCCAATTTCTAAAGAGGATCTCACAATTCTCAAACCCTCAATTTCCTTGCAAAAATAGGGAGGACTCCAAGTGGTAGTGCCAATTCCCAATTTGTATAGAAGAATTCCATAGAACTCCCAAAAGGTTTGCAAGGTAGGGTTTCTTCTCTTTGTATGTTTTGTTTCTAGTTGCATTTTTAATCTATTTTGATCTGTAGTTTTTATTTCAAAAAACTTGTTTTGATTTTAAACGACATTTTGAGATACGTTTTGGGTTCTGTATGTTATGGATTCTGTTGTGCCTTAGGGTTTTCATCCCTACAACTACAACCTAACCACTCTTCTTAATGAGCTACAAATCTTTGAGTCTTTAATGAAAGTCAATGGGCAACATAGGGAAACAAATATTGTCAGCTCTTCTAAGAACTTCCACACAACTTCGACCTTTGGAACTAAACTTGGTCTTCTTCTGGTTTAAAGAAGTGGAAGAAGAAAAAGGTGGAAAAGGGAATAAAATTGCTCCTCCTACTACTACCGAAAGGGTAAGAAGGCCAAGTCTTAAAGGGAAACTGTTTCTATTGCAATGTAGACGGGCACTGGAAGAGAAACTGCCTAAAATAATTGGCCAAAAAGAAGAAAGCCAAAGAAGATAAATATGATTTGCTTGTCTTAGAAACTTTTTTGGTGGAGAATGATTGTTCTACCTAGATAATTGATTCATGAGTCACTAATCATGTTTGTTCTTCTTTACAGGGAATTAGTTCCTAGAGGCAGCTAGAAGCTGGCGAGATGACCATAAGAGTCAGAACAGGAGAAGTCGTCTCTGCCGTTTCTATGGGGAGCATAAAATTATCTTTCAAACAATCTTGTTTTATTATTAAGTAATGTAATTATAGTTCCTGATATCAAAAGGAACTTGATTTCAGTTGCATGTCTTACGGAACATATATATTCAATTTCATTTTCTGTGTATAAATCCTTTGTTTTCATGAATGGTGTGAAATTTGTTCAACAACTTTAGAAGATAATTTATATGTGCTAAGATCGTTAGCATCGAAAATGCACATCAATATTGAATTATTCAATATAACAACGACTAAAAATAAAAAGACAAAAAATTTCTCCTAAAGGCTAGGTCACATAAATCTCGATAGGATCGAGAAATTGGTAAATAATGGACTTCTAAGTGAGTTAGAGGAAATTTCATTACCAGTATGTGAGTCATGCCTTGAAGGCAAGATGACTAAAAGACATTTTACTAGAAAAGGCTATAGAGCCACAGAACCTTTAGAACTTCTACATTTAGACCTCTGTGGTCCGATGAATGTTCAAGAAAAAGAAGTATTTGAATATTTCATCTCTTTTATAGATAATTATTCGAGATTTTGGTATCCTTACCTAATTTAACACAAGTTTGAAGCTCTTGAAAAGTTCAAAGAGTATAAGATTGAAGTTGAAAACTTATTAGGTAAAACAATTAAGACACCTCGATCTAATCAAGGTAGAGAGTATATGGACTTGAGATTCAAGACTATATGATAAAATATGGAATCACATCCCAACTTTTAGCATTTGGTACATCTCAATAGAATGATGTATCAAAAAGGGGAAATAGAACATTTTTTTAACATAGTCCGGTTAATGATGAGTTATGCTCATTTACCATATTCCTTTTGGGGTTATGCAGTAGAGACTATAGTATGTATCCTGAACAACATTCCATCCAAAAGTGTTTCTTAAACACCTTTTGAATTATGAAGAGGTCGTAAAAGTAGTTTATAACATTTCAAAATTTGGGGATGTCTAGCACATGTATTAACAACAAATCCAAAGAAATTGGAACCTCGTTCGAGGGTATGCTTATTTGTAGGCTAGTCCAAAGAAACTAGGGGTGGTCTCTTTTATGATCCTAAGGAGAACAAGGTGTTTGTATCGACAAATGCCACATTCTTAGAGAAAGATCATATAAGTGATCATAAGCCACGCCGTAAATTAATTTAAGTAAAATTATCAAAGAAAATAACAGTACTTCAACGAGATATATCGATAATGCTAGTACATCAACAATAGTTGTAGATGGTGCTAGCAAATCTGGTTAAAATTCTCTCAAGAATCGAGAGAGCCTTGTTGTAGTGGGAGAGTTATATCTCGTCCTACAAGATATATGGGTTTAATAAAACCCCATGTCATCATATCTGATGATGGCATTAAGGATTCATTATCTCTTGAAAAGGCAATAGAAGATGTTGACAAATATGAATGGGTCAAAACCATGGATTGAAATGAAATCTATATATTCCAATTCAGTCTGATATTTTCTAGATCGACCTAATGGGGTAAAACCTATAGGTTACAAATGGATTTACAAGAGAAAAAGGGGTATAGATGGAAATGTTCAAACCTTCAAAGCAAGGCTTGTGGCAAAGGTTTATACCCAATTAAAAGGGGTTGATTATGAAGAGATATTTTCTCCTGTTGCCATGTCAAAGTCTATTCACATTCTTTTATCCATTGCCACATATTATGACTATGAAATGATGTCAAGACTACTTTTCTAAATGGTAATCTTGACAAAAACATATATATGAATCAACTAAAGGGATTCATAAGACAAGATCGGGAGCAAAAGGTTCGTAAACTAAAACGATCAATTTATGTATTGAAGTAGACATCCAGACCTTGGAACATAAGGTTTGACAATGCGATAAAATATTATGGCTTTGAACAAAATGTTTATGAACCTTGTGTTTACAAGAAAATCTTCAAGAATGTTGTTACTTTTCTCGTGTTGTACGAAGATGATATCCTACTCATTGAGATTGATATAAGATTTCTTACTGACATTAAAAATTGACTATTTTCTCAAATCCAAATGAAAGATTTGGGAGAAGCATAATATGTTCTTGGCATTCAAAAATTAAAAATCGCAAAAACATAATGTTAGCCTTGTCTCAAGCATCTTATATTAACAAAATGCTCTTAAGATATTCAATGCAAAATTCCAAGAAAGGTAATTTACCTTTTAGGCATGGAATTACATTGTCCAAGGAACAGTGTCCTAAGATACCTCAAGAAATTTAGGAAATGAGACAAATTCTATATGCATTGACTGTGGGTAGCCTTATGTATGCCATGTTGTGTACAAGGCCTGACATATGCTATGCAGTTGAGATTGTCAATATGTATCAATCTAATCCAAGATTTGATCACTGGATGACACTAAAGACAATCCTCAGGTATCTTAAGAGAATGAGAAACTTGGGGCAGTTCTTCTTCTCTGCCAAATACTTGAGGTAGTTCCATTTTCAGTGACCCTCTTGGTTGTAATGGATACAGTTTCCTTTGGTAACCTTGCCTTTTTGTCCTTCTAGGTTGCAGCAGGGTTACCTTTATTTCCCTTACCTCCCTTCTTCTTCTTTTATTTTTTGGTACCAGAGGAAGAATGCATAGACTTTGTTCTAGAGACGAACCTCTGTGGAACTTTTTAGAAGAAGTGGCAATGTTTGCCTCTCATTTCTGTTCCTTAACTTTCATTAGGGACTCGAAATTCTATAGCACATTCAGGAGGGTGGTGAAGGTGTAGTCTAGCTTGTTCATAAAAACATTACTACAGAACTGTAGGAAACTCTCTAGCAGAGATTCCAAAATAAAGCTAACTTGACTAGCCTCATCAATAACGGCCCCGTTCATTTTCACCCGTTAAAGTGGACCATCATATTGAGAAAATGTTCTCACTCTGAGGTCCTCTCATTCATACGAGCATTGAAAATGAACTTCAAAGCATTGTGCTTGATATATGAGGACAGTTGTCCAAACATATCTTGTCGGGTGGTCAGTTGCCCCTTCACTAAATTGAGACACTCTTAACCAATTATTATACCAGAATAACTTTTATTCTTATAATAATTTGTCACCATTAATTCAGTCAAGAAATTATTAACTTGCTTAAAATTTTCTCGTAAGTGTGATCCTTCATTTTAGATCTTAGAGTTCTATCCCAATGAGCCAACCATAAGGAAAAATGATTGGGACAAAAACAAAAGCGACTCTATCCATTACTGGAGTTTGAGTTTAATTTCATGAAAACACCTTCCATAGGGGGTCACAAGCAAATGGTGTCACGAGGCCGAGTATGAAATCTCACTATCAAACTAATGAAGGAGACTGCTATATGTGCTTACACATGTCCCTCTCCCACTTACTGTAAACATTTTCTCCATTCACTTTGATATTGACCCATGCAAGCACCTTCTATAAGGAGACACAAGCAAAACGGTGATATGAGGTCGAGCATATATCTGACGGTGTGAACTTTTAGGGAGAATGTGAAAAGAAATAAACATAACATATATATCTTTTTCCTCCCACTAAGTGTTTTAAATTTAGGGTTTACTACTTAGATAAATTAGGCTAATAATTTATCTAAGTTCATTGTTAAATTGGCCCAATATAACTTTTATATTGGATAGTTTAACAAACAATGATTACGGTTTATTAGACACTTTTAATATATTTAATCATGTAAAGCTTGCGCCAAATCATCCCAGGTGGTGATATTGTCTAGCGTAAGAGACTCAAGCCAGTCTTTGGCCTTATCCTGCAAAGAAAACACAAATAAACATAAGCGAATAGCATCAGAAGTAACACCATTTATTTTTATCATGCTAAAAATCTCCAAAAAGAAGCATATATGCAATAGGGATCCTTAGATGGGCTCCCTCGGAATGCCCAATCTCACATCATTTGTGTAAGTCCTAGCTTCAACTCAAAAGTTATTGACATCAAGAGGTGCATGTGTAATCCCAGGCTACACTGTAGGAACAACTGGTTGAAAGTAGTCTCGAATCGTTTTGGGTACCGATGGCACAACCATGGAATCAAATACGGGTCTTAAATTTCTCCTTAAGTTTCATTTGAAACTTTGTTTTATCCCTGTAGCAGCAGGAAAAAGTTTAGACCGGTGACTATTTTGCATGCATTATAAAAACAACAAAAATAAAAATTAGCAACAAAAAATTATAATAAAATAAGATACACCCTAAATTAAAATTAATTTTATCGCCTTAATATTAGTCAAATAAAATAAGACTATTTCCCTGGCAACGATGCCAAAAATATGACACGCGCAAGTGTACGCGTCGAAGTAATAAAATCCCAATGAACTGGGTATCGTCGTCAAAGAGTTAAATATTTAAATTAACTAGCTATCAGGCGATCGTTTTTACTTTATTTATGGAACTGAAACAAGATGGGGTTGAAAACAATAAATTAAATAAGCAAATAAAATTTCAACTAGGGAATCACTTGACTAAGATGTCTTAGAGTTTTGATCTCATTCAACATTGTTATGGAATCTAAATATTTTCTTTCAATAAATTAACTACATTAATTTAGGCCTAGAAGATCTATAATTTGGGTTTTGTCTTCCAAGCTCCACCCTTTCTTATGTCTAAAAACCAATTTTATTTCCATACAATTGAATCTAATAACGTAGTATTAAGTCTTTTCATTCATGACCTCTAACATCTTCCTATCATTCTCATGCAATATTCCAACGTCAGTTTATCATGCTAGTTCCGATTTAAAAATCTCTTTGTCAAGTGGATTAATAAATCCTAAATCAATCAAATAGTGATTAAACATTCAATAGGTTAAGCGTAAACATGATAAAAAGTCAATGCAATTTATTAATCGAAATAACTAAGAACCATCCATAGAAAATGTTGAAATCGATCTAATCCTAGAACAATGAAATAATTCACTTACTCATGTTCAACATATAAAACCTAAACATGCTATATAGAGATAAAAAAGAAAGAAAGTACAAAGGAAGGAATTAGTCGTTGGTCAATTTGTTGCTGTAAAAGCATCAACGTCTCCTTCTTGATCCAACTTCACTCAATTATTTGATTAGGCTCTGAAAATCACTCTGAACAACAACCTCTCAGCCTTTGTGGAAAACCTTAAATGATCCCCAGTCGGACTCCCTTTCTCGTTAGTAGAAATGTGATTTTTATATTAAAAAAAAATCGTTGCAACGTCGTTACCCTCAAATCAGTATAGTTACATTGGCTTTTATTTAATCGCGCATGTTTTCTTTGTCAGAGTTCGTAGCGTAGCTATGCCGTGGACAGCTTAACAACCCTACAATGAATCTTCAACTACTGCCTTGCAACGTAACGGGGCAGCATCGGTATACTACGCGTTACGCTGTCCTATTTTTGACACTTTATAATTCCTTCCACTTTTCTCCTTGCCCTAGATCATAGTTCTAACCTTACTTGGGGGTATTTTGGTCATTTTATCCTTGAAATTGCTTTCTCTAGTCCAATTGCTTGATTTCCTACAATTAAACATAAAAAGGCATCAAAGATCACAAATTAAACGTAAAACTAGCTAAATTCTAAGACTAGAAAAAGCACTTTTGGAATGCGTTTCAAACCTATAAACAGAGTTTGTATAAGACAAGACCACGAAATGATTAATCTGTCTTTAGAACGCAACTAGAAGAGACTTATATTTCACTAGAATGACCATAGTAACTTGACCATAATCTTGAGTGAGTTGTGAATTCCTACCTATGAGAGTGATGCTTGATTTTATGAAGTGGAAATGTGGATGCTATGTGTTGATGAAATTGTATTGTGTACTCAAGTTTCCCCAGCAGAATTCAAGTGTAAATTCCTCTAAGTTTCCTGGTAAGTCTAGGGTCGAACACAGGGACTTGTGAAAACAGATTACGTTCGTAATTTCTATGAAAACTTTGCGATAATCGAGTAAATAATTTATTGGTTTGTTGTTGATTGTGTTGATGAGAAAACAAACGAATTTGGTGGATTTAAGAAAAGTTAGTTGTGTGAGAGATGCAATGAGTATGCGATGAACGGGTTGAGAAGATCTTTACCTAACATTACTTGGGAATGCGTCAGACTATGCGATCATGTTACAACCATGCACAGCAAATCATTTTCCAATGAAAATGTGATGCTCCTAAGTCTAGGACGCATGTGTTAAATGCAAAAGTGTCCATAGAGCTTATCCCTAAGTCTCTACTCTTGTCCTATGCAATGATGCAAAATGCATAAAAGCAATGTGACCGCATACAATCATATCCTATCTCTAGGATGCATGTGCTGCGTTAATAACAAATAGTGCTCATTTCTAAGCTCCTATCTCTTGATTATGCATTCTAACCTAGCTCTTCCGAGCCTAGATTCTTACCTGACCTTCCCAAGTCTAGATCCTGTCCTTAGACTACCCTTCCGAGTATCTCTAATGGATGAATGAAGCATACATAATACAAGATAATCACAAAGAATGAAGATTCCCTAGTTGTGTTAGCTAAATACTTCTCAACCCATTCAACTGGCTTAGCTACTCATGCGTAAATAAAAGAGAGTGAACAAATAAAGAGAAGGAAATTCCATTTTTATAAATGAGTTTGAGTACAAAATAATAATGGAAGTTAAAGGTAGAGAGCCTGGTAGTAATTCTTTGCTGACCGAGGATTTTACACTGAAATCTCTATTCGATTCTAAAGATGTTCCCACTTTCGCAGGTGTCGGCCCTCTCTCTATCCTTGAAGCTTCCAGTGCTTTCCCAAGCTTACCGGAACGATCTGCTTGCACAACTTCCCCCCTCGCATCCGCCTTAAAATGCAAGAAAACTATGAACAAAGACATGCGTATGAACTTCGAACTAAAGAATGGTGAACTGATTAACAACTTTTCTGAAGGCTGCCCTTGGTCTTTATAGAAGTCCAAGGTGAACGACAGCTTCTCTCTCATGATTGTACAGATGGGATGACTTTAATTCCTGATTGATGCGCCAAATATTTGTCACTGAAAAGCTGAATGTACTTGTGATCATTATCGGCTATCAACTTAATTCGGATTCGACTATTATCAAGTTTTTGTCCCATCGCGATTAATTAGCCTTTCACTCAGATGCGTCCACCATGTTGTGCTGACCAAGTTGCGGCGATCCTTCTCGGTCGAATGTTTGCATACACAATCATCACAAAGCCTTGCAGTGAAGTTGCGCTCAACCAAAGATTTCCTATGATCACAATTTTTGCATTGCGTCAATGCATATTCTGCACAAAAATACAAAAATCAACTGTTCTAATGCGATGAATGCATGCGACCGCAATGTTATAAAATTGATGCTTAATTGACGCAAATTAACATATTTCATCAACGCAATCCATCATTGTTTAAGAACTTAACACTATGATAATGTGCATTTCTGCCCGTTATCACACCCTCAAATTTAAACAATGTTTGTCCTCAAGCATAAGCTAAAGATTCTTTTAGCAAGTCAACCGCAATATTCTTTTCCTAGATTTCTCAAGGATACTTCGTTCAAATCCTATATACCAGAATTTTCTTAAGTCTTATCCAAGTCTCTTCTTAAAATATTTCTAAGACCTAGGGACTGCAAGCTTATCCTTCAAAAGGACTTTACTAAATTCCGGAACGTCGCATGATTTTATCCTTGCATAAATTTATTTTTCATTGATATTTTTTCTGACCTTGCGCTGATCCAAGTGCCTTGTCTTCATTTTGGCTTACCCCCACGGGTGTCATGCAGACATCCAACTACGAGCAATGCACTCTTCCTCAGACTAAACTCACACCTGTTTGGCAGTGGAGTTGCGGTCATTTATTTATGCGTTGATCTTGGTGATTTACTTTCGTTTTGGTTTGCCTCCACGTGTGTCATGCGAACATCCAACTACGGGTAAGTGACTTTCACAACTTAACTCTTATCAACATGGGTTTCCCATTGTGTTGATAGTGGAGTTGTTATTCTCAAAAACACCATTTTTTTTATAAAAATAGCAAGGTCGAAAATAAATACCTCACCCCCAAATTTATAATACGACAATGTCCTCGTTGCCAAAAGATTAAAATAAGTCATGTGATGTTCTGAGAAAGCTTCGTAAAAAGAGTTTGAAAGAAAGCTAGTAGACCCCTAACTTCTAAAAATATTTTATGAGGTGACTATCTTAAGATTAAGTTGACACTAGTATATACGAAAGAAATAGAAATATATTTTTCATCATTGAAATCATACTTGGCAAGGAGACATTATGCGGTAACCTACTAAATTTATCTATGTCAAATGATTACGGTGATCAAAGAGGATGCGGTGATAAAACTTTGAAAACTAAAATGCAATGTGATAGCGCAAAATTTGAAATAAAGATAAGGAAGAATACACCCCCAAATTTTGCATTGTCGCCCGTATTGTGTATTGACACATCCATCTTTGCGGTGACCTATCTTCTTTGAATTGCGGTGATGGAGTAAGATAAGTGCTCCTTCATGTAAATCACCTCCGTAATATGCCTTAACTCACTGTCCATTAACCTTAAATGTCTGGTTGCCGTCCTCAGTAATCAGCTCCACCGCACCATGTGGAAATATTTCTTTAATGATAAAGGGTCCAGACCAGCGTGATTTTAATTTTTCCGGGAAGAGTCGCAGTCGTGAGTTGAAGAGTAAGACCTTTTGCCCGACTTAGAGGTTTTTATCACATATGCGTTTGTCATGCCAGCGTTTGGTGCGCTCCTTATAAATCTTCACATTTTCATATGCGTTAATCCTCCATTCTTCCAGCTCAACCAGTTGCATTTTTCGCGCTTCTCCTACTTTCTTCAAATCAACGTTCAACTTCTTTACCGCCCACAGTGCCTTATATTCTAGCTCCAAAGGCAAATGACATGCCTTACCAAATACCAACGCATATGGGGACATACCTATGGGTGTTTTAAATGCAGTCTGGTATGCTCATAAGGCATCATCAAGCTTTGTTGCCCAATTTATTCGGGAAGGCCTCACTACCTTCTCAAGTACCAGCTTAATTTCTCAATTGGACACCTCGGCCTGACCATTCGTCTGTGGATGGTATGCGGTGGCCACTTTGTGGAGAATGTTGTATTTTCGCAGCAGCTTCTTGATATTATGGTTGATAAAGTGGGATCCTTCATCACTTATGATGGCAAACGAGTGAAAATATGTTTCTTCAAGAACTGGGAGACTACTGCCACATCACTTGCTGCACATGCTACTGCCTCTATACACTTGGAGACATAATCAATGGCTAATAAAATTTAATGTTTATCATTTGAAGGAGGGAATGGTCCCATGAAATCAATCCCCCATACGTCGAACAATTCAAGCTCTAAGATAGTGTTCATTGGCATTGCATTTTTCCATGAAATGTTATCTGTGCGTTGGCACCGATCACATTTCATTGCATAGTTAGCCGCATCCTTGAACAATATAGACCAAAAGAATCCACTCTGCAAAACTTTGGTTGCGGTGTGCTGCCCTCCAAAATGCCCACCATATGGTGAGTCGGTACATTGCGATAATATGCATTGTTGAGCAGCATTTGGTACGCATAATCGAAAAATCTGGTTTACACCTCTTTTATACAGATTCAGCTCATCCCAATAATAATGTCTGCATTCATGCTTGAGCTTCTTTTGTTGGTGATAGGCCAAATAATTGACTATGTCTATATACCAGGGCAATTCTTCTATATGGAATAGCTGCTCATCTAGGAATACGACACTCACCTCAGACTCATTACGGTCAACCTCAGGATTTTCCAGTCTAGACAAGTGATCCGCAACTTGATTCTCTGTTCCCTTCCGGTCAATTATTTCTATATCAAATTCTTGAAGGAGGAAAACCCATCTGATCAACCTCGGCTTTGCATCCTTCTTTGTCATTAAGTATTTGATCGTCGAGTGATCGATGTGGATTAGTACCTTTGTTCCCAATAGATATGCTCGAAATTTTTCCAACGCAAAAATTACCACTAGGAGCTCTTTCTCTTTGTTGGTATAATTTGCCTGAGCAGGATTTAATGTTTTACTTGCGTATGCGATGGGGTGCAAGATTGTTTTTCTCTTTTACGCTAAAGCTGCCCCTATTGCATACTCGCTTGCGTCACACATTATTTCAAATGGAAGTGTCTAGTCTAGCACAATCAATACGGGTGCGGTAGTCAGCACATTCTTTAAAACTCGAAATGCGTTGAGGAAATTGTTGTCAAACTCAAATTTTTTTGTCAGCCTCTAACAACGCACTTAGTGGTCGTTCTATTTTAGAAAACTTTGACAAATCATCTGTAGAATCCAGCGTGCCCTAAGAAGCTTCGTACAGCCTTCACGTTAGTGGAGGTGGATGTTTTTCAATTGCTTCGATCTTTTCTTTGTCCACTTCCAACCCATCCCGGGAGACCTTATGTCCCAACCCTATGCCCTCCTTCACCATGAAATGGCATTTTTCCCAATTGAGCACCAGATTCGTCTCTTCGCATCTCTTCAGTATCTTCTCCAGATTGGCTAGACAGACTTCAAAGTGTTCCCATAAATAGAGAAGTCGTCCATAAAGATTTCCACGGAGTCCTTGAGATAATCTGAAAAGATAGCCATCATGCACCTTTGGAACGTGCTTGGCGCATTGCAGAGGCCAAACGGCATGCAACGGAAAGCAAATGTCCCATATGGGCAGGTGAATGTGGTCTAGTCTTGATCTTCTGGAGCTATCATGATTTGGTTGTATCCGACATAACCATCCAGGAAGCAGTAAAAATCATTTCCAGCTAGACAGTCTAGCATTTGGTCGATGAATGGCAGAGGTAAATGATCTTTCTTTGTGGCCGCATTCAGCTTGCGATAGTCCATGCATATGCGCCATCCAGTGATGGTCCTTTGCGGTATTAATTCGTTGTTCTCATTTGGGACTACCGTCATTCCTCCCTTCTTTGGCACACATTACACGGGGCTGACCCACGTGCTATCTGCTATAGGATAGATAATGCCCGCATCTAGCCATTTGATGATCTCCTTCTTGACGACCTCTTTCATCGCAAGGTTGAGTCTGCATTGATGTTCAATTGTTGCTTTGTGGTCATCTTCAAGACGAATGCAGTGCATGTAGTACGCAGGGCTAATTCCTCTAATGTCAGCGTGCATCCAGCCAATTGCTCGCACATGCTTCCTTAGAATGCTCATCAACGTATTCTTCTGGTCTTCGTTTAGCGTAGAGGAAATGACAACTGGCAGCTTCTCATTCTGCCCCAAAAATGCATACTTTAAATGGGTTGGTAGGGTTTTTAATTCAAGTGTTGGTGGTTCAACTAAGGAAGGTTGCGTTGTTTTTCTTTCCTCTTTTTCTGTTGGCTCTACTTCTTGCTTTGCGGTCATTTCTTCTTCCTTGTTTGTTTTTGTTATGATCACATTATAGGTAGAAACGGATGCGCTGGCATCCTCTTCTTCAATCTCTTCATCAAACTTTTCTTCTTCAATTGAATTCTGGTCATCATCAGAGTCATGTAGGTCTTCTTCATCTGGAAACTTCATGGCACGAATTATGTTAAACTTGAGCTTCTATTCGTTGATACTCAAAGTGATTTCCCCTTTATGCACATCAATTTGGGCCCAACCCGTTGATAGAAAAGGTCACCCCAGAATGATGAGCACATCTTTGTCGGCCTTATAGTCCAAAATGTTGAAGTCGGCTGGTAGGATAAATTTATCGATGGAGATCAGCACATCCTTCACCTTTCCCTCTAGATGAACCAGAAATTTATCGGCTAGTTGGAGAGTCACTGTTGTGGGCATAAGTTGCCCCACGTTCAGCTGTTTAAAGATTGACAGAGACATCAAATTTATGTTGGCTCCTAAGTCACACAGGGCTTGCTCGATGTATAGTTCTCCTATGGAGCATGGTATAGTTAAGCTCCCAGGATCGCTCATCTTCGATGGAATTATTGATTTTGAACTTTGCGTTAATGCTACCGTGGCAAATTTTTCAGCTCCCTTCTTCTTAGTTACCATATCCTTCAGAAACTTTGCATAAGCAGGCATTTTCTCAATCGCTTCACTGAAAGGAATGTTAACATGTAATTGCTTTAACATAGATAAGAAGCATTGGTACTATACCTCTTCGTTCTTCTTTTTCCTTAGTCTCTGCGGGAAAAGGGGTAACTGAACTTTCACGGTTCCCATTTCAGTTGGCTTTGAGATCGACGCAACCTCCAGTTCTACTGCTTCTTTTTATTTTTCTTCTTCTTGCATCACCGCAATCTCAGGTTCAGCCGCAATGGAAGTTGTTCGACTAAGCTCTTTCTTTTCTCTCTCCACAGCCTTCCCACTTCACAATGTTACAACCTGACATTGCTCTTTACTTAATCCCCCCGAGTTGCAAGTTCAGTTGAACTAGGTAAAGCCCCTTGTGGTCTACTCTTCAGCTCACTCACAATCTGGCCCATCTGTAATTTGAGATTGCGGATAGACGTAGCCTGGCTTTGAAGCACGGTTTCGTTTTTCTCTATGTATTGCTTCAACAGGCTCTCCAAAGAAGAGGATTGCGGTGGTTGTGAGCTACTTGCTTGGTTGCTCGATTGACCGTTGTTGTGTGGGAAGAATCCTGGTGGCCCTTCTTTTTGCGCCACAGGTTGGAAATTCTGTTGCTGATTCTTCCAAGAAAAATTGGGGTGGTTTCTCCACCCATGTAGGTATTCGAAAAAGGGTTGTTCTTTACAAAATAGACAAATTGTGGATTTTGCGGGCAATCTTCCATCGCATGCCCATCACCGCAAGTCGCACACCTTGCGGTGTTTTGACTGATTACGTTGATTTGCCCATTTTGCGGTGTTGGACTGCTGATCGTAATTCCTTGGATTAAATTCATCATTGCGGTCATCTGGTTTTGTAGTGAAGCAATAGCACCATTATTTGCGTCAGTGTCTTTGAGTCTCAATCTCTGGTCACTCTCTCTCCA
The DNA here is from genome assembly GCF_027475165.1 of Benincasa hispida. NCBI lineage: Eukaryota > Viridiplantae > Streptophyta > Magnoliopsida > Cucurbitales > Cucurbitaceae > Benincasa > Benincasa hispida. The sequence continues at coordinate 18,842,408 of NC_143482.1, forward strand.
ATCTTCATGGTTCTTAGAGATGCAATCCAAGATATTCTTTGCCTCGTCATATGTTTTATCAAGCAAACCACCAGTGGCTGCCGCATTAGCAACGGTCTGCGAAGCGGGATTCAAACCATGATAGAAAATATCCATTTGAAGGCAATTTGGCAACCCATTGTGTGGACAGTCCCGGACCAACCTCTTAAATCTCGCCCAAGCATCGCTGAGCGATTTTTCCATGTCTTGTTCAAAATTTGTGATAAGTTTCCTTCGTCTGGCATTCTCAGTCGGTGGAAAATACTTCTTCATAAACTTTTTCACGACCTGTTCCTAAGAAGTGATCTCTCCCGGTTCAAGAGAATACGCCCATTTCCTAGCCTGATCAGAGAAAATGGGAACAACGTTAGTCGAACTTCTTTGACAAAGATGTTCGGGAGCACAAAAGTATTGCAGATTTCAATAAAGCTTCAGAGGTGGGCGTACGGGTCCTCACCACGTCTTCCTCCGAATTTTCCTGCAGTCTAGATCATTTACAGCATCACCAGCTTCATTTCGAATCGACTTCCGTCGAGGGCAGGCCTCATGATTCCTAGGGAGAAATCAAAGAGATTTTGCGATGCATAGTCCCTAATGGGTCTATTGCGATCGTTTGCCAACAGAATTGGATTCGCCATGACATTGTTATCATTTGGTGCTCCATTTCTAGGTTGCTCCGTCATCTCTTTTTTAACTGATTGTGGTTGCTGTTGGCGGTCTCTCAATCTTCGTCTAAACGTTCTCTCAATCTCTGGGTCGTAATTTGCCAGAGATTGAGAGTCTGTAAAGAAATCAGAAAAATTACCATAATTAAACTATTTTGCAGAAGTCCCCGAAAACGACGCCAAAAACTTGATACTTGATTTTATGAAGTGGAAATGTGGATGCTATGTGTTGATGAAATTGCGTTGTGCACTCACGTTTCCCCAGCGGAATTCAAGTGTAAATTTCTCTAAGTTTCTTGGTAAGTCGAAGGTCGAACACAGGTACTTGTGAAAACAGATTGCGTTGGTAATTTCTATGAAAACTTTGCGGTAACCGAGTAAATAATTTGTTGGTTTGTTGTTGATTGCGTTGATGAGAAAATAAACGAATGCGGCAGATTTGAGAAAAGTCAGTTATGTAAGAGATACAATGAGTATGCGATGAACGGGTTGAAAATATCTTTAGCTAGCGTTACTTGGGAATGCGTGAGACTATACGATCATGTTACAACCATGCACAGCAAGTCATTTTCCAATGCAAATGTGATGCTCCTAAGTCTAGGACGCATGTGTCGAATGCAAAAGTGTCTATATAGCTTATCCCTAAGTCTCTACTCTTGTCCTATGCGATGATGCAAAATGCATAAAAGCAAGGTGACCGCATACAATCATATCCTATGCATGTGATGCGTTAATAACAAATAGTGCTCATTCCTAAGCTCCTATCTCTTGATTATGAGTTCTAACCTGCCTCTTCCGAGCCTAGATTCTAACCTGACCTTCCCAAGTCTAGATCCTGTCCTTAGACTACCCTTCCGAGTATCTCTAATGGATGAATGAAGCATATATAATACAAGATAATCGCAAAGAATGAAGATTCCCTAGTTGTGCTAGCTAAATACTTCTTAACCCATTCAACTGGTTTATCTACTCATGCGTAAATAACAGAGAGTGAACAGATATAGAGAAGAAAATTTCATTTTTATAAATGAGTTTGAGTGCAAAATAACAATGGAAGTTAAAGGTAGAGAGCCTGGTAGCAATTCCTTGCTGACCGAGGCTTTTACACTGAAATCTCTATTCAGT